>NC_073745.1:66802321-67079821 GCF_029784135.1 Toxorhynchites rutilus septentrionalis
ATTTACTTGAACCAATAAACACGCTAAGTGTACCCTTCGGAAACAACGGTTTTTCAGTTTAACGATTTTTTTTTTTTTGCTCAGGACAACAATATGGTAACCTAATCGCGCCACGTATGTATTCCGTCACCGTGACAGTGATGGAGATTTCCTTCGGTCCCAAGTACCTCTTTTTTCATACTCCGTCGCAACCCGTTCTCTGTTCACACGTTTCTATGAATGGGAATAAGTCAGTAAGTCTCGGATAAACGTACCGTCTGGCCTCTGTTTCCTATTTCCCGTTTCTGTTTTGGATGGCAGCGTCGGTAAATTGATTTTATAACGCAATCCTCTCGTATCACCATCCAATTTTGGGCATACAAAATATTGGTTACGTGAACCGCCGCTTAATTCTTTTAAGATAATTTGTTTTCTCCTCAAACCACCTTCATTATTATCTGCACAGACAACAAAATACTTAAACATTTCACAAAAACAGCCACCATTAATCATATAAATCATCCGAACAATTCGTTTACCATCCACGCCTTGAATCATGCAAATTAGGAGAAAATCTCAGCAACAACACAACGCAATTTGAAGCGCTGGGAGACAGCCAACCTAGCGACCAACAATTGCTCCGAACTTTGAGCGCGCGCACTGTCAATGCCAATTTCTGAACGCAAATTCAAATTTCCGCTCCGCGCGGTTCATTTTTCTATCTGCCATCATCGTCAGCGGAATAGGCAAGCCACCTCCTCCCCCTCCCTCACAGTTGGTCATTTAAGTGCAGCCCACTCTATTTTGTCATTATCCATCCAAAACTTTTATTACCTTGTAAATTGTGCAAAAGGCAAAAGGCGAAAGCGTGCAGCCTGCTGCCTGCTGCTGTCATCACCGCCACCGCGGTGGTCTCACTTTCAAACCCCCGGACAATAACAACAACGACATCACCATCATCATCAGCATCCACCATCAATATCAAAGTCATCTCGAAAAACCAGAAAGTGACCACCCGAAACAGGTACCACCGCCGCCACCGCGACCAACACCGTTCTCCCGCTCCTTGCGCGTCCGCATTGGAAAGGTTTAATGACTGCGGCGGTTTTCAACTTCTTTTTTACGAGCACACAGAATGGTAGATCCATATTAAACGTTGGTTGTTGTTGTGATTTTTTTTTTGCGCGCGCGGTTTTATTGATTAGGCGTAGCGTAATTACAGCGCCCGACAGACTGATGTGAATGTGGCAAATACTTTTTTTTTCCATTTCGATGAAAAAAAAAACATTGACAGAAGCGCACGCGAGGGGACGCATCAGCCTATTTTGCTGCGGGCTGCTTTTTTTCCCTCGCGCGCAAAATCACACACTCTTTGCGCGCCATCGCACCCCACTTTGATTGAGCTATTCTAGTTGCGCTCAGGTGGAGCGAATTCACGAGATTGGCCACTTTGGGTCCGACTCGCGCCATGAATAGGTACCGACCGCATGGTGGAAAGTTTTTCTGTTACGAGTTCGAACGAGAGAGTTCACATAGCATAAGCTCACCTATGAATACCTGGGTGGGTAGCTCTACTTTCGGCAGGTAGATTACGCCGCTGTCCTCGAAAAATATGGCTGTGTGTTTACAGCGAAATTGTAATCCGTGGCTAAGCGACACGACTTTCGAAGATATGTGCCACATCGTTTCGCCCCCCCTTCGCAGGGACTTGAGATAATCTTCCGGGATAAATCAATATTGCCTGCCGAGAAAGTGCAGTGCACAAATGGTTCTGTGTTGGGTGGGCCATGCCGGCGCCACTGGCGGCTGTATTTGAGTGAGGTCATATTTGCAGATTTATGCTTCACACGTGAAGGAAAGCGGGAATAGTCGCTACCTGATATTAACTTACTATTGACCACGTTTACCACAGCAGATAGCTTATCCGTTTCGATGGCTTACGGAAGTCAAAAACTTTTATTTTTGGGTGGAATTATAGTATTATTGCCATTAGCAGTATTGTTGTTCGTGACTTGTTGGGACTAAACGTAAGGTTTGAATCGACTTTCTACAGATTTCGTAGATGTGCCAACCCCTTTTTTTCGATTTTGTTCTTTTACGACTCGTTTATTGCTCGGAAAGATTTAGCCATCCTAACGAAAAGTTAAGCAACAGCATCAGGCAAAGGCAATTTCTGAAGTCCGATTATCTTCTACTTAGAGCGAGAATTGATTCATTTTTTTCAGATGAATATTATGTTTGTCGGGACCAGGGATTATGTTGTTTTAACTCTACATTGACCAAAGAAGACATTTTGACTGTGACTTTGATTTAAGGAAAAAAATATATTTACAAGCAACTCCATGAAAAAAATTAGACCGAGAAAATTAGCTCTGATTACACTCTTATTTATTTCATATCGAAGCGTTTTCGAAACGAATTTTTGGAAAATTCAATAACATTGTATCGCTGAACCGAGTTCTTTTTAGGTTTTTTTACGGATGTTTCGTTAACACTAAACCTACCACGAGGGGTCAAATGACCCATTTCGAACTTTTAGTCAAAAATTTCTTGCAAATTATACATTGTCAAATTGTGTCAACATAATTTGCCTACACTACTTTTCTCGAAACATACATTGAATTTTATTTTCAGTGTGTACTCCTCTCTTGTTATTATTTTACTGAGAAATATATGTAATCTACCCTAACTGCCGCAACGGGTCATTTGACCCGCCGTGCAAACATTCATTTGATATCAGAAAGATTCGTATGTGTGGTTGTTATACAACACAATTGCATTACACGTTATTGCTATTGGTTTATATATTTTGTTGTATTTATGAATGAAATAGTGAATGATTAGAATTAATTGTATTGCTGTCTATCCAAGCGAGCTAACAGTAATCATTCCAAGCTACAGTACTATTTTGCGTGTCAAAGATTGTAATTTCATTATTTTGCTAATAATTGTTATCTCAAAAATACAGGAGAAAGATGGTATGCCAGGTTT
Organism: Toxorhynchites rutilus septentrionalis; assembly: GCF_029784135.1. NCBI lineage: Eukaryota > Metazoa > Arthropoda > Insecta > Diptera > Culicidae > Toxorhynchites > Toxorhynchites rutilus. The sequence goes on from NC_073745.1 coordinate 66,805,292, forward strand.
CTCAACGAAACTATATATATCGAGTCATCGTTCACTAACTATTCATAAAGGGCCACTTGACCCGCTGTGGTAAGAATAGGTATGCATGAAACATCGGTAGGTTTGGTATTAAGGACTTGTCAACTTTATTTTTGTAAAACGCGTGTTTTGAAGACATTTATTTTCGTTGAAGTTCAACTCTTACAATTTAAGAATGAAATTCGATTTCGGTCAGATGTCCGCCACAGTCCCGTTTACAGCGATCGATCCGTTGAACCCTATTTTCCACTACTCGGCCACACATTTTTGTTTCGTTTGTTTTGAATTTCGCGTTGGATGTTGTCTCTGAGCTTTTCTAAAATTGCTGGCTTGTTGGCATAGACCAGTGACCTGACATAGCACCATAAATGGAAAAAAAATGTTGATTTTGACTAACGTTTCGACATTGACTTTATTACATTATATCAGCCATCCCATATCAAATCGATATTGTGGTTTTCAGATTTTCGGGAAAGTGGTAGTTTTGTTGCTTTTCGCAAAATATTAGACAAAATATTTCGCAACATATAGACACATATAATAGGGCGACCAAAATTTACGATGAAATAAAAAATCTAACTTTCTTATCTTTATAGATAGAGGTAAACATAGTTCTTTCTATCATAGGTTTTTCTATCTCTTGAAATAATTGATATAGCGCTTTTATATTTTAAATTTTAAATGCACTGTCTTCAGCATTCTTTTACAGCTTACTACGACAAATATTTTGCGATGCAGAACTTGTCAATATCTCAATTCTACTCAAAGTTATTGCTTATTACCATATTTCTTTCCAAAAAAAAACGCTCTCTTCATTCGCTTGTCATTCTTTTTCGGGCAAACATAAACAATGTTTGTTGACGGCATTTGAAAGGACATGCTTTACTCTACATAATGTGGGATTTCCAAAACTATGTTATTTTTTGTATTTGAGTCAACTAAAATTGAAATGAGAACATGGCATGGAATGGCTGATATGTTATATCCACAAAAATCATCGAAAATCCAAGTGTTCGTCTATATGTAATCATATGGGGTGCAGTTTATAAATTACTAAACACATTTTATTGAAATTCTGTTCGTTTTCTGTAAAAAAAAGAAAGCTGAGCAAACAGTTCAGAAATTATACATTTCAAAAATTAGCAATTCCATCCTAAATCAGCCGAAAAACAGCAAAAATTGACGCGACCCTCTTCAATTTGTGTTGTGATGGATGCTATCTAAAATCACAGTTTTCATTAACAAATTAAATTACGACTGATTTTTTGAACGGACGTTTTCAAAATCATTGATCTTTCTTTCAAAAAATCGTACCTCAATATACAGATGCCTGATTAAAATATGTCAACATTATAGTTGTTGGAAAATAAATGAACCATTTAGGGAAAATAAAATTTTAAATGTACTGTTAAAAATCTTACTCAAAAATTGAATTTATAATAAAAACCTTTATTTCTCAAAACATTCCCCTTCGATATTTTTTTGTATATTTTTATTGGAAAGCCCTTTTAGTTTAACAAAGTTTGCTGCTCGCTAGCTAGGTCGAGACTGTGATTTGAGAGAGCGAGAGAAAGAGAGAAAAGAGAGAGAGAGAGAAAGAGAGGGAAAAGAGAGTGTGAGAAAGAGAAAAAAATAAAGAGATGGAAAAGAGAGTGAGAGAAAGAGAGAGAGAGAGAGGGAGAAAGAGATAAAGAGAGATAGAAAAATAGAGACAGAAAGAGAGAGAGAGATAGAAAAAGAGAAAGAAAAAAGAGAGAGAAAAAGAGAAAAAAAGAGAGATAGGGAGAGAGAAAAATAAAGAGAGAGAGAAGGAGAGATACAAATAAATAGAAAGAGAGACAGAAAGAGAAAGAAAGAGAGAGGAAGAGAAAGGCAAAGAGAGAGAAAGAGAAAGAAAGAAAGAAAAAGAGAGAAAGAGAGAAAGAGAGAAAGAGAGGAAGAGCGAGAGAGAGAAAAAGAAAGAGAGAGAAAAGGCAGAGTGAGAGAGAGAGGGCGAAAGAGAGAGAAAGAGTAAGAGAGAAAAAAAGAGACAGAAACAAAGAGAAAGACAGTAAGAGAGATAGAGAGAGACAGAAAGAAAGAGAAAGACAGAGAGAGAAAGAGAGAGAGGGAGAGAGAGAGAGAAAACAAAACAAAAAAATTGGAAAAGTGACGATTTATTTCTCAACATAGTCTCCTTTTAGCTCGATACACTTGACCCAGCGATGCTCCAACTACTTTAATCCATCTGAAAAATACGTTTTTTGCAAAGGTCTGCAAAGTAGGCCTTCGTGGCGGCGATGACATCCTACGAGTCCAATTCCGCTGAAGTTTTGACAGTAGCCGTTTACGAGAATGTACTACACGATAAGTAATCTCTCCTGCGGTACTGACACCATCGGGCGATGAGGCAAAGTACTTATCCGATCGCCCTCGTACAGGCGCTGGACTCAGACGCGTGTAAATCGCTTGCTCGAAATGCAAATGCAGAGGAAATATTGCGACTTAGATTCCGCCTGTGTTCAACTTATTGGGTATGAATAAGCCATTCGCGACATCAAATCACAGTCACAATTCAGCTAGCATACAACGGTTTTTCTCAATATAAAAGAAGAATGGAAGATATCGCGAACAGCAAATGTAGATTGAGAAGGCTGGAAGAATGTTGTCGCCGCCGCCGCAGCCACCACACAATCGACTCGGTTCGGATCTATAGCCGTCCTGTGAAAGATGCTGCGTAGCATAATTTGTTGATTATTTATTTGGGAAATGGTGCTTTCGGAGCGTATTGAAGATGTAATTTTGCTAAGAGATACTGAAAAACTACTTGGATCAACATGTGCAGGGAATTAGTGTCGCTCTAAACAGTGACCAATCAACATGTTATGTTGCGATCTCTCATCGGTCCTTGCAAGTGCTTCCAAATATTTGTACTAAAGAATATGTTCTGAAATCTGTAATGTTCATGAACGCCAGCATGATTTCGCAACAACACTCTTTTAATTTTTTCTTTCAAAAAATTCGAGGGGTTGTTTCCGGGATACGACCGCTTAGGACGTAGGACTACGATATATTTTTTTTTAATTTGTTGGTTTATCATTTTGGATGTTCGAAGCAACGATTGTTTCTTGCCTTCGCGAGAAGAATACACCAATTGGTCTATGTCGCAATTTGTTTCTTTATATCAATGCGCGCAATGCACTGAGTATTTAACGAGAGGCATCTTCCGTACATCGCCATTCAACAAGCATCAAACATGCGTGTAACAGATGCACACAGTTGCAGCGTTAAAAATTAAACATCGGAACACACTTCATGTGAAATATTCGCTAGTGTTCACAGCTCAAGGGAAAACATGAAACACAAAACGAGCAGAATAAGCGCCTTTGTTGAAAAATTCTGAAAATTTTCCTTAGAGGAGATGCAATATATATGTGTATATATATATATATATATATATATATATATATATATATATATATATATATATATATATACGCTAGCGACAGCTTACTTACTACGCATGGTTGGAGTTAACTTCGCAAATATTCTCTTTTCGCTATCCCCCTTCGTTGTGTATATTCTAGCGGCTGCATAAGATGCCCGTTATTGACAGCTCTGTTCGGGAAAGCACACAAATGGACAGAAAAAATGTATGGGGGATACGAATGCTTCCAGTTTTCAAATTTTAAACTATATACAGACTATAGGATTGTAATGTATAGCATATCAAACAAATCTTAGAAAATTTCCGATTCGATTGATATGCTAATCGTTGAAATCCGTTCGCAGCAAAAATAGCTATTAACGTTAACTTTATTTCATTAAAACGTGACCTGTTTTCTGATTTGACACCCTTAATGTAAGACCTAGTACTACGTCAAAAAACTGTGCCAAAATATGAATTGCACAAAACAATCTGTTCTATGAGCATAAACTAATATTAAAACTTACAAATGCTTAGAAAGCCTCAAATTACCTGAGTTTCGATATGTAGTCAAAAAATATTTCGTAGATTGAATGAACATTTCTTACATCTCGACCTAATTTAATCCTATTTTTGTTATGCAAAATTATTATACTTATTTTTTTTCATACTAACTTCGCTAAAAACGTTTAAAGTTCGACTTGTTCATAATGAAAGACCATTGATTTCCCAACAACTAGGCAAAGAATGATGGAATCTGGATTTAGTGCCTGAAAGTCGCATGGAAATTACCACAGGTGAACTGTGAGTAAGATGAAGAGATTTTCTGCGTTTTTTTGACGTAGGACTACGTCTAACCGGAAGATATAGGGGGTGAAATGGAAATCTAGGCACTGAACAAGTAGGAAAAAATGCAAGATTTGGAACGCTTATAACTCTAGCATTTCTCGATAGATCGCGAAGGTTTTTGCATCAATCGATAGGAAATATATCTACGCATCTATCATAACGAATAACATTTCATTTTTCTTGAGATAAATAATTGAATAATTGTTAAATATCAAGCATTGTCCAAATGCCCTATGTGCCCATTTTTGATTGGTCCATTTTGTGCTCCTTAAATCGTACCGACCAAAACGGGCAACCAGAGCAGCAGCGAAATAGAATGAAGCACGATTGGAAAGGAAAAAGAAAAAAATTAACGAAACATTGGTCGCAGTCTCACACATGCGTAATTCTCGAGCCAGCCAGTCAGCTTAAAAATCCCCGCTCCGCTGCAGTAACGATCATTCTTTGTGTGGACACCGACTGGACAACATCGTTGCTGGACGAGCTGGACGGCGAGGGATCGAGTGCCTTTCTCAAGGCAAGAGGGTGGAGGTGGTAGCGCTGGAGTAGAGTAGGGTAGAGTTTTCAAAGGGCCTTTCTCAAGGCTAGAGACGAATGAACTGAATGAGTCTCTATAATACAATACCTTCTTTCCTTCCGTAACGATCATTCTCATCCAAACCGTACACCATATCGTTTCGCATCACATCACATCAACAAACCAACACAAGCAGCCATGGTTGGATATGGCAAAGGAGGAAAAGTGAAGGGAAAGGCAAAATCCCGCTCGAACCGTGTTGGTCTGGAGTTCCCCGCAAGGGTAGCTAGGCCGAGCACCTTAGTACCAGTGCACCAGTCCACCTAGCCGGCGTTATATAGTTTCGGCCGCCGAAGTGATCGAGTTAGCTGGCAATGCTGCTCGTGACGATAAGAAAACCCGCATTCAGAACAGAACACATTCGGTTCGGTGGACATCGAGACAACAGACAGTTGCAGCGAGTGGCGAGTGACAAACGCAATCGCAAAACGGCAGCAGGTAGCAAAAGAAAAAAGTTTCGTTCTTTATACAAACTGCTTTGGTGGCAAAACCAGCCACCGTAAAACACGGCGCTTTTCAGGGCCATTAAACCTTTTAAAGAGGAGTTATCAAAAGTTATTCACAATACCAATGCATTCTAAAGTGACATAATATGATATATAATATGAACTGATTTATTTTGTTTATGCTTGTTTTTGAACTTATTGGTGGTTGAGGTCTTTTAAATTGATCATTCAGTTTTCACAAACCCATGCATGGTTCCCGAATTAAAAGTGGCTTCAAATTACAACACATTGTATGCATGATGGCATTCACGAATTTTCGTGGTAGCAAGAACTGCTTTCTTTGGTTGATAACTGATGTTGAAAATTGACTGAGGTTACATCTGCATTGTATAGAAACATAACTAGGGAGCAACATGATGAGCTATGTATTTCCTGCTGCTCTGTTCTTATTTTAAAGGACTTTAATCCGAAGGTCATCCGTCCCTGTATTCACTGTTGGTTTTTCAGAACGCTTATAGCTCGTCTATTTCTCGACAGATCGTAGAGTTCGTCTCTAAATCCTCAGTTCTTTTTCATTTTTATTTATTTTGTTTGCGGAGACTACAAATCTTACAATTCATTCGTCTCCGAAGCCACAGTTTAAGGTACGGTAATGTGCTCAATAGTGAAATATATGATAGTGAATGAGCTGAGGACCACTATGCATTCCCTATCATAGCCATCATTTTGATTGTACGATATGTGCATACGCCAAAAGATGACCGGCGTTGAACATTTAATAAGTACAAAGCCTTCAGAAAAATATCAAGAAGCAACTATAAGATAGTGAGAAAAAATTGAGAAAGTTTGTAAAAAAAAACGCAAAAACACAACATCAAAAGTTTTTTTCAGAACGTTCAACATGTTCATAAAGAACAGTAAACTAATCCATTTTTCAGTTATATAGGTAGGTATTTACGTAGGTGCTCCCGTGGCCGAGTGGTTAGCGTCATAACTAACAAGCCGGGTTTTCGGGTTCGATTCCCGTTCTGGTCGGGGGAATTTTTCGTCAAAGAAATTTCCTCCGACTTGCACTGTGATCACGCGTATTCTAGAGCTTGCCACTCAGAATGCATTCAAGGCGTGTTATTTGGCATAGAAATCTCAACTAAGTACTAATAAAAATGACGCAAGTAATACTACGTTGAGACGGCGAAGTTCCTCTAGGAACGTTAGTGCCATTGAAGAAGACGAAGATTTACGTAGGAGAAGAAAATAAAGCAGTATATTTAAAATATATATTTAGCAAAAGCTGTCCCCTTTGTATAGTCCTACGTCACTCCGGTTATGTCCCCGACATTACCCACTCGTCTTTTTCTCTAGAAATTTAATTCATTTCGCTGGTTTGAATTTCGGTAGGTGAGTTGAAAAAAATGTCCTACCGGAGTGAAACGAAGCTACTATTTTGAATGGAATTTTCTGGTTTGTTTTGTTTTATTCCAATAGGTTTCATATGAAAAGTATATTATTAAATTGGTACTCTTGTGGATTTTGTGAAAATTGGATCATAGGATCCGGAGATACGATAGAAATGAATACCGCGACGAGGTACGAATACACCATTACATTTTTAAGTGAAATCCTTATATTCTGGCAGACATAAGGGAAGTGGGGGCATAGTGGTCACCCTAAGGAATATGCCCATTTCCAGCGTCCACATACCGATTCAATTCCCGTTTCTCGAAGTATATTGTAGTTCAACTCATTGTTCTTCAAGACAGCCATCGGCTTTAACTATATAAAATTCAAAATAGTACATTTTTCATCATTAGAAGAAAAGGTGAAAAATCGAACATTTTTTTTGCTCGGAGGTAAAGTGGTCACTCGCACATATCAAGCTAAATGGGATAGATTTATGCATTTTTTTCGTCCAAATTTGTTCAAATCATACTTGATGTAGTAGGTACATGTATGAAATAAGCTTGGCCTATTCACCTAGAGTCTCAATTTAAATTTTCTCATGCATATTTATCCAGCCACAAAAGGATCTTCTTCAAGAGCAGAATGTGATGCGGTATATCAGCTTCAGTAAACAGAACGATGTAAGTTATTAATCACCTAAGACCACTTTGCCCCCAAACATCAAAGTAATTTCTATGCTAACTAATAGCTGAGGTTAAGCAAAGTATCTGTTCACCTTCTCCCAGAGTATGTTAACAGTCGTCCAAACTGATGATCCCAGAGTATGTTAACAGTCGTCCAAACTGATGATCCCAGAGTATGTTAACAGTCGTCCAAACTGATGATTTATCCAATATATCAGTTTGAATAAACTAAATTTCACGAGAAATACACGAGAACTAGGGCCGAATGGCTATCGAAAGAGCAATTTCTGTTTTTATTTATATTCTGATATCCGACAGCTCTACTGATGTACAGGGTAACTCAAAAGTCATTAAATTCTTCAAACATAAGGCGTCTATCAATATGGCATTTATAGTCAATAGTTATACTACCAAACAAGCAGCTGACCAATTTGCCCCCACTACCCCTTACTAATTTTTTGATGGTAAAGACTAATAGACATTTGTTTCCCGTCTTTTCAATTGTTATATTTGCGTTGGCGGCATTAAGCTTTGTTTACTAGTTTAGGGGGCGCCAAAGATAATAATTGACTTTCAGGCAGTATGAACATGTATTCTATTTAAATGAAAGACACATTGTAGGCGGTGGAAAAATCTCATAAGAAAATTGTTTTTGGAAACAACTTTATATTATTATGAAAAGTCTCAGTAAAAATGTCGGAAATGTATAGACAAATGGTTAAATAAGAGTCAGGAATACGTGTTTCAAGCAATTTAATAACATGATGTGAAAAAAAACATTCAAATGTTGACACTTTAAAACTGGCTTCGTGTCTTCTAATCTGATAGAGATTACACTATCGAGTTTGGGACCCAAATTGAAAGTCGACACTGACAACTGAGCTCTTTTAGATGAGCTGAGCTGATCTGAGCTGTGCATCATGATGAGCTGATTTGCACGCCTCTAATTAGCATACGTAAACCCGCATCATCTCTATAATGTTCATCTTACCCCCGCAAATTGTTCGTTTCATCTGTATGACAAACAAATTAACTTTTTTTCATTTCCAGTATTCGAAAGTCATTTTAATTGTCATCGAGTCTTTTGAATCCTATTTCACGTATGCAAAAATACAATCAAAAAAAGCTGATGTCAACGAAATTGCTCTGATGTTAGTATCAAGCTCTAGGGGTAATGAATGCACATTCAAGTGCAACTCACCAGTTAATCATCAGTGATCCAATCAATTGAATGATTCAACGATGCTCACCATTTCTTCGAGTCCCACAATCCCCGGCAATTGTTGAAGTATGAAACCACAAAGCGGCATAATCAACATTACTGTAATAACCATCGCTCACAAGATATAGAAAATGGCCATCTGTGAGACGAAAGGCATAATGCCGGGAACCTAGCCCCAATCATCAGCAACAGTGGTGTTTCCCCCACTGAGATCACTCACCCAGTCGGCAGAGTAACGTGGCTAAATAAATATTTATTGTTTCGATTCTCATTTGAACGAATGACTAATTTGCCGCACTCGTCAAGCTGCGAGCTTCTCTCCAGGTTTCATCTGGCTCGAAAAATGGAACCGTCCACTTCCGATTTTGCATATTTGCAGTTTTTGTCACTTTTGCCACGCTTCTCTCCGGCAGAACAGCGCAGACAGCAAACTTCTCCCCGAACACCGAGCCGCATCGAATCGATCGGGCGATGATTTTTTTTTTGGTAATAATTAATTCTGTCCAGAAAAGGACACAGAGCCGAGTGACTGGATGACTCCAATCCACTCGTTCCCATTTGTGGTTTATTCCTACCGTTTTTTTTCTGTTACCACACGCTTGTGTGGAAATCAGATCAATCATTGCACGATTGATTTAAAAAATATGAACCAAAAAAAAAGGAAATATTAATGCACTGAAGTTTTCCGCAGGCCGCAGAGCGGAAATCGACGTATGTAAATTTCGTCATAAAAGTTCGCTGAAGTGAACCGATGTTCAAATTAATCAAGTAGATGCTTCATTTTGTCGACCCCTCCCGGAATGAATTGCTGGAACTTGTTTCGAAATCTGAAAAATGAGAATACGCGTTCTTCTCGTGGGGTAACACAAATCGAATCCTCGCCCAGAGGTGCCGTTTGTGAGAGAACAGAAGCACAAATTCGGATGCAGTGAGCAGTGTGCATCGTAGTGGACCGATAGTGGTGTGTGTGTGTGTGTGTGTGCGGGGGTGGTGGGATTGAATTTAATTAGTGCCAGAGAAATGCATCAGCACCCGTCAAAATATGCTGCACATTTCGAGTAATTTGCTCTGCGGTATTTTTGCGGGCATTGCAGGAATTTAGCAGTAGCTAAAAAGAACGCTTCGAGTTCCGTCGCCACCAGCAGCCAGCAGCACTGGCGTCAGCATTCCTTCTTCGCACGCCTTCCGATGGCGGAATGTGATGAGTAATAATTAAATTGATGATTTCAATAGCCATCCGCCGCTGCTCCCGCTCCTGCTCCTGCTGGTGATGGCGGTGTCATATTTAATACATCCACGGCGAACTCAACAGATTTCGGGGATGGCATCGATCATTAGCTAGAAGCGCGTGGCCACAGCAACGCCACCGCCCGGTATTATTACTATCATTAACGATCCAGAACAGCGGAATTTCGCCTCGCATATCTATATCCGTGTATGGGAATGTAATTTGATAATTTAGTTTCCCGGTAATTGTCCAGCTCCGGGCAATCGTCGTTGGAGGCGACGGCGGCGGAGGAAGCCCAAAGACACAAACCAAACAGAGGTCGTCGTGTTGTCATGACCGCCATCGGTGGTGTTTCCCCCGAATCCAGGGCTGATTCTCGTAATGAGGCTAAAACAAGCGGACTCTCGGTGTGTGTGTGTGTTTACAAATATGGCCATTCCCAGAAGCACTGCAGCAGCAGCACACATAATTAGCGCTGAATCGATTAGATTTCGTCGTTTGGGAAGCATTTTGTTTATTCAAACTGAAACCCTACCGGATGGGTGGTGGATCCGGTAGCAAAGGGACATGAAACAACAACCAAAACTGTTGATTGGGAACGATTCTGGGGAATTTTATTCGAGGATTGGAATCGTTTGAATGAAAACTTGATGGGAATTCTAACAAAGCTCAACTCCATAAAGACGATTTTTGGTATTATTGAATCACTAACGATGCTTATTTCGATGATTATGGCACCTTGAGTTTCATGGAATACATTGAAAATAATTCATTAGACACACTCCACACTGAATCGTTCCCAAAATCCCATTTTTATCATGTGTTTCGTGTGTATTGTTCGAAGAGAGTATAAAATAGGAATGAACTCATGTAATAAGTGAAGTTTTTTTGTCTAATTGTGGAATATAGTAAAATTCACAATTAGACAATAAATCAGGGATGGCCAAACTGTAGTCCGCGGTCGGTCGCCCGCGTAGGTATTCCTAGGCCCGCCTGCTGGTCTAGGATAGTGTCTCTTCAATAACATTGAGTTAAAGGACCTGGCCGGGTAAGGGAGTAAAAAGTGCCCCCAAACCAAATCACTTGCTGTATGGCAAATTGTATAGGGTATTAAATAAGAAATTTAGACGGTTTATTTGAACCCCTATGTGGTTTAACATAGGATCTATAGTGAAAAACGTACTTTTTCGTTCATTTCACGCCATCCTCAAAAGCTTCGAGATAAAAATTTGAAAAAAATACTGAATGTGCATCTTACTACGTTGTATCAAGAAAAATTATTGAAAAAAAAATTCATCAAAAATGTTAGTTCTAAAAATACTGAAATTTAGAAAAAAATTTTTTTGGGGATTTAGAGATTCAGTACTACAGGTCGGACTCGATTATCCGGAGTATTGATAGATTTTTTTTTTCACTCCGGATAATCGAGTCAAAACAATTTTTTTTTCTGTATTTGTTTTTTTTTTGCATATATTTTTCGTTTTTTTGAAAATAAAAGAGGAATTTGATTTATGATGCATCCCCTTAAAGTCAGAAAACACCTTTCTCACATGAAAAAATTATAGGAGGTTGTATCCAAAACACGACCCACATTGTTGACGTAGAACTACTCTGTTATTTTATTCAAGTCCTCCGCTTTTCGCTCTTCTCAACAGCAGCCTTTTCTATTAAAAGTTCCGATCTCGATTAGCTTAGCTGTCATCCTTGGTGGAGATAGTTTTGTTACTGTCATGCGAAACCAAATCACATACATAATTCCTGAACAATTATTTTCTTGGTGAGCCGATCATAGCCTAGTTTGATTAATCCCCACGCAATTGCGTAGTTCAGAACCTTCATGGAATGGCGAGTAAGTAATTTGGTTGCGTCCACAGCTCAATCCAAAACGAAGACATGTGTTAATGCAAAAAAGGAAAAACAAGCGATGTTCATTGTTTTGTATCTAGAACGATACTGAAAGTTTGCCTTAGCGAGATCCAATATGTATGCTCTAGGCAAATATTCCCCTTCATTCTTCTTCTTCTTCTGTCTTCTTGTTCACGGAGTCTTTGATTTAATTCCCCTTCGTTGGTCGCTGATAAGTTGCTCGTTATTGAAGGCATGGGTAGGGAAGCTCACAAATGACAAATGCATGGGAAAATGAAAATACTTCTAGTTTTCATCAACCGTTTACACACCAGGGGATTGTAATATATAGCATAAAAACAAATCTTAGGGAAGTTCCGATTCGTTTGATATGTGAATCGTCCAAATCCGTTCGCGGCAAAAATAGTTATGAACGATAACTTTATTTCATAAAAACGTGACCTGTTTTCTGATATGGCACCCTTAATGAAAGACGTAGTTCTACGTCAACAATTAATTTATCCAGATTCTCTCAGGAGGTGATAGACGATCATATTTGATGAAAAAAATCCTCCGACGCATATGTTCGAATTTCAACAATGACAGAGTTATAGAACTTTTTTTTTGTTTCGGACTCTGTTGCCTCAAACTGGCTCTACATTACAAAGTACGCTACAGTAGACGATTCTGTTGCGTTCATTTGAAAGATGAGAAAATTTAGTGCAGGATATAGCAGTGGAACATCTAAATTAGTGGATTTTAATAATATTTTGGAAGCGAAACACATAAAAGTTAATAATTTTTAATGTGTTATTATTAATTTTATCCTAAAAATTTATATTAAACTAGATTGTTTCTATCAATTAAAATGAAGTTCTTGTACCACTCCACAATTTGTTCTTTGACGCACAACTTCTATCTTTCTTAATTTGGCTGCAATATCGATATAAACAATTCCTGGTGAAAATTCAAGCAAAATCTTCAAAAATCACGATTTTTACCCCACTGTAATAGCCACTTAAACTTCACCTTAACGTTGAATGGTTACATTTCTTCATGAAATAAGCCATATTTGAAACATAAAAAAAATATTTTTTTCCAAACTGAAAATAAACGAGTCCAAAATTGTATATAATCGAATCACATATAATCAAGTCTGTATATAATCGAATCCGACCTGTACTGTATTCTATTAGTCAAAACATTTCATTTCATACCAATATTGAGGGGATTGCAAAAAATTCATAGTCGACCATTTTGTGGCGGCGACCTTTTCGAATTTATGTTGTTCATAGTGTAGTGTATTCTCCATGTCAAGCCATTAAGCCATTTTTAAGCGGCGGCCAAATTGAATTTTTCAAGATTATGGAATACGCAGTTTTATAACGACAGTAGAATTAAATGTATGTTCCGAATTTCAGATCAATCATTCAATAGGAACGGGATCAATTTTCTATTATTGTGGGACAACCCAACAAACATTCAAACATACATAGAAACAGGTCAAACTGAATGAAACCATTCAAAAAGTAATTAGTTGTTTGGGGGCTGCGGCCATCTTGAAATTGGATTTTTCATTATCTGCTATGGTCTACTAGTCGAGAACTTTCTTTTGATTCGCATTTTTCATAAATAACTGTATTCTACTATTCAAGCCCTTTCATTTGTTACCCATATTGATGGGGTTGTGAAAAAAATATATATGGTGCCATTGTGTGGTGGTGGCCATTTTGGATTTGAATTTTTCATAAATAACTGTATTCTACTAGTCAAGCTCTTTCATTAGATACCAATATTGATGGGGTTCTGAGAAAATATAATATCCGCCATTTTGTAGTGGCTGCCATCTTTGATTTGCATTTTTCATAAATAACTGCATTCTACTAGTCAAGCCTTTTCTTTTGATACTCATATTAGCTATTTAATATAGAATTATTATACAAATTATTCAAAATTTCCGAAAATCAAAAATAAAATACTCCGGATAATCGAGTCTAAAATTCCTGATAATCGAATCCCGGATAATCGAGTCCGACCTGTAGTCTAATTCATATTTAAATGTGTTTCTACGGCTTTTCTAGATATGTGTGATTTTTTCAGATTTTTTTCAGTGTTGCGCGGATATTCCCATCTTGTTCGGTTAAACCTTCCTGTTTAGCTATTGCTACTCGCCACAGCTTTCACAGTTGGAAAATTTCTTCCCATCCAGCTTGTGACATGTTGTTCAGTAAATTACATTTAATGCGACGTTCCGGAGAAACACTTTGCCACTCACTGAAACTAATTGTTGCCTTGATGAGCACCGAACCGAAGCTCTGTTCTTGATCCGGGTTTTCTGATTGTCGTGAGCAGCTTTGCAAGCCAACTCGAGCACTCCGACGGCCGAAACTCTATAATCGCTGTTAGGTATACTGGTGCTCCGGGACCAATCCGTTCGGCCTAGTTACCCTTGCGGAGCAATCAGTGAATGCGACCAACAGGGAACTGGAGACCTGCACGGTTCGAGTGAGACCTTTGCCTTTCCCTTAACTTGTCCTGCTTTGTTACGTCCACGATGCCGATGCCGTACAACCACACGGGTTTACGGTTTGAAAGAAAATAAGATATTTTTTTGGGGTCCGCGTGTTTTATACTCTAGCGGTACACACTCACAGGATAGAGACAAATCGGCAGACTCAGCCAGAGGGGCGAGTCCAACGAGACGAACGAATGAGCGTTAAAAGGGAGCGATGGCAAAAAAATACATTCATTACGATTTGTTCGCTCGTTGGATTCACTTCTTCTTCTTCTTCTTCAATGGCACTAACGTTCCTAGAGGAACCTCGCCGTCTCAACGTAGTATTACTTGCGTCATTTTTATTAGTACTTAGTTGAGATTTCTATGCTAAATAACACGCCTTGAATGCATTCTGAGTGGCAAGCTCTAGAATACGCGTGATCACAGTGCAAGTCGGAGGAAATTTCTTTGACGAAAAATTCCCCCGACCAGAACGGGAATCGAACCCGAACACCCGGCATGTTAGTTATGATGCTAACCACTCGGCCACGGGTGCACGGATTAGTCCTACGTCAAAAAATACTGAAAATACATCTTACTTAGGTGTATTGATCAATATTTTCAAACAATTTTTTCATCAGAAAATCAAACACTAAAAAAATTTGAATTAATTTTTATTTTTATTTTAAATTAAATTTTAATATTTTTTTTTATTTTGAGACTCAGTACTACTCTAGTTTGTATTCAAAGGTCTTTCTATGTTTATTTTAGATATATATGATTTTTTTCTGATTTTTTCGTGTGTTGTATCGAATTGTACGTTATATCGAAGCATAATAAAGTACTCACAAACGTAGTCTATAATACTTTATTGTGTTGCTTTTTTAGTTAAGTTAATGAATAACATCAATCAGAAGATGAAGCCAGCCTTTCTCACGATATTTCCCTTCGTAGTGTTGATTAAAACTTGATTAATTTAGAATCCGGATTCACAAAACCAGCTGTATTTCGGGATTGATTGAAGGTACAAAACTTGTTTTAGTATCACAATACAGATATTCCATTGTTCTATCAGAAAAAAAATATTGAAAATTTTTTTCCTTTACACTTTGGAAATGTGTACGTTATATCGAGGGTACGTTATAACGAGGGTACGTTATATCGAAGTTTATATATATATATATATATATATATATATATATATATATATATATATATATATATATATATATATATATATATATATATATATATATATATATATATATATATATATATATATATATATATATATATATATATATATATGTATAAATATATATATATATATATATATATATTTTGTAGCAGCCGCCATCATGGATTTACATTTTTCATAAATAACTGTGTTCTACTAGTCAAACCCTTTCCCCATATTGATGGAGTTTTGAAAAAATGTATATATATGACGCCAGTTTTGAGAAATTTTTGAGAAAATATTTGATCCGCCGTTTTGTAGCGGTCGCCATCTTGGATTTTCAAGATAATGAAATACGCGGTTTTATAGGGACTTCAGAGATACAGATGTGTTCCAAATTTCAGATCAATCGGTCAACAGGAAGGGGATCGAATTTCTATTGAAGCGGGACAAACAGGGCAAGCTAAATAAAACCAGTTAAAAGCCAGCTACAATGAAAATTGGTTATGTGATAATGAAAGTTGTAATTTTGAACCGTTGCCACCTTATGTACAAAGCTTTTCAAATATTTGAATTGCTCAGAACAGTTTCTTGTTTCGACCTGACGATTATTCTGAATTCTATTATGTGAAATCTTATATCAATAGTTTCATCTGAAAGAATTCGGAAAACTACAATTATTTTATTCCAATAAATGCGTCAGATCGAGCATCTTCTAAAGAAGTCACCAAGTTCCAAAATTTCGGCTCAATCGTTTTTATGTCGCTTACCATACATTTCGCATCTGGCCGGTGGCAAAATGTATTATATTCTGATTCAATTTATCTTTATTGGAATCGAAAGCGAGGCTGGAACATATCCTCTCCTTCTCTTCTGCCCAGCGCTCACAGGCGATCACAGCTGAATTGTATTACTCTCTCCCTCTTCCGTCGCCTTTTTTTTATCAGAATCACCACCACACTTTTCGCAATTCATCTTTCTCCAATCTCCGCTACCGGTGTATTATCACTGGCCTATGCAAAAAGCAGCCCACCCCAACAGAACGCGCGTGGCCTAGATATATCCTTCCCCACACCCCTTCTGATTGATCCAACCGCCGCCCCGTTGTGTGTTGTCGTGCCGTGTTCATCCGGATTTCCCGAGCGCACGGCGCTCTTTGGTGTACGACCGCCGCAAACTTAATAAAAATAGAACCATTTTCCACGAGAAGATTCAATTCAATCTCGATTCGATTTTCCGCTACCCACCAGCGGCAGCAGCTTATTCCGTCTACATCTATCTAATCATCATCTCTATTCGCCATCCTTCCGTTCGTCGGGGAGCAGTGTTTATTAATTTTTCACATCATACGCATACGCTCTCTGTCTCTCTCACGGTTGTCTTTTTTTTTCTCTTTCGAATTTTTCCAGGACTCATCCGCAACAAACGCTAGGGCGAGTATACACAATCGGCGACCCAGTTTTCTCTCCCGGCGAGCGAAGAGAATCCCCGAGAATTGCGAGAGAGCCGAAAGAGCAAACGGTGGTAACTGAAAGAGAGTAAGTGAGTCGCTGAACAAGAGAGAGCAAGCGAGCGAACGAGTTTCGGCAGCGATGAGCCATCGCACCGAGCAGCGGCAGTAGCTGGCGTGAAGAGCAACATAGCGGATCGTTGCGTTGCAGGTCGTTGTGTGTCCGTGTCGTTGTCCATCCGAACGAACAAGAAGACAAAGAAAAAGAGCAAAAAGTGTAGAAGTGCTGCCAGTAGTGGATTTTAAATTGGATACAAAGAAAAAAAATACAAAATTATAACATTCGGTCGAACGCCGCGCGACTAATCGCGAAACAGTGCTCCTGTGGAACAACATAAGTGGAAAAAGCGCACATATGTGAAGGGAAGTGGAATAAAAGGCAACGAAAAAAAACCGGGTCACGCGTGTCAACGTCGAGGGGGATTATCCACCGTCGTCCCACTTGCGTGCCGCCGCTACGAGAGACGGGTGTCCGAACGGGTGAAGATATCAAAATAAAAGTGAGATTTGGTGCAGTTTTGATCGTTATTAAATGATCATCTTCATTTTTTTCCCTCTGGTTCTGAAGTTGGAAAGTTAAACATTCAAGAATCGACGTTTGTCGAGTTTCCCGTTCCGCAACGGCGGAGCGGATCAGAGAAGAAGTTTGAAGCAGAAGCAAATAATTAAGTATTCCGCCTGTATGCGAGGGCGAATGTTGTGTTCCAACGTTTCCAATGGTTCGTTTTCGGGTCCCGGTCTAGGGTATATGTGTGTATTATAAACACAACACAAACAGGGAGTGCGGGGGAAGGCGCAGAGTAAGCGCGGTAGTGGTGTGGAATGGGAGAACCTCTATCTGGTTCCCGGTGTTTCTAGTCCTCCTCCTCCTGCTCCTACTCCTGCTTTTCACACACGTCCTTTCGGTGCGCTGCATCATCGTGTGTAGAGTTGATCCGACCGCTCGGTGCTCCTAAGACCTGAAATTATTATTGCACGGTCGGGATCCAGGATATTTTTTGTACCGTGACTGTGTGCTGTCCGTGTACTTGTGCATGTGTGTGTGTTGGTAATAATACGAGAAACAGAAGAGAGCGAAACGGAGAAAAGTGTTCTTAAAGCGGCAACTATAGGTGCAGCAGATGCTTCAGAGGAAGAAGAAACAGACATGTGATAAATGTGAACACGGCGGTGCGTTTAGCTAAGGTTCCAGAAGGCCTCGAATGCCTCCTCGAATGAATGGAGGAAAAGGAGCCTCAAGTGGTGCTGTTGTGTTTCTCCGGGGCCCTCGTACAGCAGGGGAAGAGTGAAAATGACGAAAATTCCCAGCGAAACTCGAGAAAGATGTGCTTAGACAGTGCCGTTGTTTCGGAGCATTTTTGTTCTAGTTTAGGATAATTTAATCATTTCGGGGGGTGAAAATCGATAATCCTCGACCCGACCCGAGCGGCGGGTGTGCGAAAACGTCGTCGTGATAAAGGAATATAGTGTTTCCGTGGTGGGGGGAGTGATAAAGTGTGAAGTGTGCAGTGTAGATTCGTGCAACCACTCCGCGAGGAGTTATAGACCAGTGTTCACAATGTTTACCGAGGGGTCTTCGCACAAGAAATACAAGATCTCTTTACCGCTGCACAGCAGCGGCAGCAGCAGTAGCGATGATAGCAGGAATAGCAGTGTTTGCAACAGCCTTAGAAACAGGATCAGTGATACCGATGGCTGTCTACGGCTACCGAGCCACGGGTGTTTCTGTAGCCAAAACGAGGTGGTGATCGATGATGGGGCGGAAGATGACCCCAGAAACAGCAACAGTAGTAGTAGCAACAGCAACAGTCTCCGCCCTAGTACTAGTGTCCACAAATCCGGCCGACGAAGGAGAGAACGTCGGCCGGACACCGTGAAGAAGGTTCGCGTGAGAACCCGCTCCAGTGCTGCAACCACCAGCCCCCGCACCTATCACCACGAACCCAGTCAATCCCGAAGGCCGCGACCATCCGTGGCCATCGTCTCGCGTCGATACTCCTCCCTAGCGATAGTGTTAATTAGTACCGTTCTATTGTTGTGCCACTGTGGTCCGTCGGCATTCCTCTTCAGTCCCAGCTGGGCCGTCCTGCTGGATGCCAATGGGGAAAGTGCCGGGCCGGCCGGAGCCCCGGTGCAGGCCTTCGGTGATGGGTTGGGGAATTTCAATCTGGAGCGCAGTATAGCGGCCGTGTTTAGCCGGGTCGCGTACGGATCAACGACTACGACGAAGCGCAGCATACCGGACAACGTGTACGTGCCGAGCTTGACGACCGTGTCGACGCCACTGCTGACGACGTTCAGGTGAGTGGCAGGGATGCCAGGTTTTGTTTTTGTTTGGTTTTCGTGAAAATCTGTAGACAAAAAATTTTTTTATTTGTTTTTATACATATATTTTTCGTTTTTGATTATAAACGAAGAATTCAATTTTTGATTCTTCCTCTCTAAGTAATAAAATACCTTTCTCATATAGAAGATCAGAATTCTTCCAGGAGGTGATAGAGCAGGGGTTCTCAAAGTGGTCGATATCGACCCCTTGGGGTCGATATTGGTTTCTCAGAGGTTTTGATTTTTTTTTGATTGATTTTGGAGGTCTAAAAATAGACCCCATTGATTAACACAAGTTTTTGTTCGCAACTTTCAGGTTACAGTATAAATTTTGTTACGTGATCCATATTGATCTCTAGTAGAAACTATTATCGTTGTACTTTTCAAAAACTCAACAAATAGATGAGTGCGCATAAGTTCGTATAAGATGATAAATTTGGCGGGTGTATTTGGCATTTGCGTTCTGAAATTTGTTGGAGCTTGAATACACTCATTTATCAATTGCATTCGAAAGATTACATTAGTAAAAATAGAAAGAAAAACCAGGTTCATCTCATAACACTAATTTTTTTTAAATTTTGTTTTTACGTGCGATTTTTATTTTTTTTAAACAATTTCCTACTCCAGTATTTGTGAGTAATTTGTATGAACGTATTTACCAATAAAATAATATTTTTAAAATTTTACATCTATTTATTTTGTTGAATTTTGATGAGAAAATGATGCCAAGTTTACTCGCTTAACTCACGGCCGTATCTAGGCCGTAGTTTGTCTAGTCCAGACTTGCCGCACTTTGCCCAGATTTTTGCAGATTTAAAAAAAAAATCTGCAATCACATTTGACTGTATTGAGTTGGTTTGGAAAGCTAGTTTGTGCTAGTTTTATTGAAACAGTTGTTCAAAATGGCATCACTGAATTCATCGATGGGATTCGGATGCCAGACTGAGCAGTATGTAGTGAAGATGTAGTGATGTAGTGAATGACATAAAGTTTCTTGGAGGATTGAAGGATTTCTTGAAGATTGCTGCGACTTAGAAGCACAAATGCGACTGTTGTGATCCCGAATGTTCTCGGAGATGATCGACACGAGGAGCCCATTAGTCATTTGCGAAGCAATTCGTGCAGATTGATTGCCGACGAATAAAGTTGCGTTTGATCAACATAATTACGAGAGCTTTGAAAAGGTGTAGGGTGGGATAACGGCTGAACTACTCATTACACATCAAACCATTCTACCGTTTACTGAAAATTTTCCTAATCTGGTTCCCAGAGAAATGATTCAGTCAATTGATGAGAGTTGCGCAATGTTGATTTTCAGACTATTCTCCGGATGAACGAACCAATGTAGTCATGTTTTGCGGTAAAGTTCTAACCACAACTATCCGTGGTGATGAAATGGCAATTAAGCAAACTTATCCCAAAAATTTACTGAACACCGAAGAGAGAGGTTTGGTACACATGTCTGAAACCATCAAGTTTAAGTATAATGCGTCGATATATGATAGGAAGAAATAACGGTTAAACCATGTTTTACACATCAGACGTAAAAATGTTGATTGATTGATTGATTGTGTTGATTTATATAGTTTAAACTTTTGCAGTTCTAGCCTTGATATTGGCCCTTGTGGACAAACTCAATCCAAACTCCTTCTTCACCTGCCTTGAGAAAGACACTTCATTGCTCGTCAGCAAACCGTGTCCATTTCCGCAAACATCAAACGACGTTTTCGTGAAAATGTTCAATAAAATTCGCAATTAAATATAAAAAATGTTGACAAAAATCCAGACAAATCCAGACTTTTAATTTTCCAACAATCAGTTTACTGTTCAATACACCTGGCAACCCTAGTAAAAACACTTTATAAGGCAAGGAATCGACTCAAACTTCAGAGAATATAACATGAACATGAGAATATGAGGAGGAACACATTATCTTTGATAAAAATGAAGCTATTGAATCAGTTGGAAAAATTGGTGGAAATATAGTTGCCACTGCTCGTTGAACCCCAAAACACTGCTTGCCACTGCCTTGTAAGCTCATTTTATTGTGCCTTTGTTCAACGAATTTAAGAAAAAATTATTGCCGGCGCTCCGAAACCAGGGTTTGTTTTACATAAAAATGACTCCCAAATTAATGTGGTACATTTTTAGTAACCCCAACGAAATTGGAAAATTGCAAGATACTTTTAGAAGTCTTTGGTTAAGCAAAATATTGAAATAATATTCCATGTGCGGAAAAAAGATTTTTCTGTGGGTGGCAAAATAGTTGTTACGCCTTTATAACAGGTTAACTAACCTCGAAGTCTTTAAATTAGTAAGAATTTTGTATGAATAGGATAAAACTTAGAAATAGATTTTTGTTTAAAAAATTTGACTATAGGGGTCTGAGATGTCACTTAATTCTGAAAAAGGGGTCTATTGCCCAAAATACACTCGACAAAAAAATTAGAGGAACAGAATGCGAAGTCGGAAATTTCAAGTGATTTTTGACATGCTGTATCTTCGTGAAAGATCAACGCATATCGATGGGATGTGCACCATTTTGAAGCTACAATGAAGTATTATAATATTTTACGTACATATTTTTATCTTGGTGTGTGTGTAGGTGTAGTGGGCAACAATATCGGGAAGAAATGAAAAATCGTTTTTTGCTTTATTTTTTCAAGAATATTCTGGACTAACCCAATTTTTTGCCAATCAACTCAGCAGCAAATCCAATTAACTTTATCTATCAGCTTTTATTTGGTTCCAAGAACGTTCCTGTAGGACCTTTCCACACAGAGATATTTCAGTTTGAATGAAAAATTACCCCTTCGTCTTTGATGATGAATAATTCAATAAACAACCATCGCACCGCAAATTGAAAGGCAGTTTCAAAAACTCTAGTAAATGCTGCACAAGGATAATTTGTTACTTTGGCGGAAAAAGAAAAATTATTTTCTTTGCATCGATTTCAAAAAAGCGCCTAAAACAGGATTTTTATAGTGTTTTACCAAATCCCAAAAATTACAATGTTTTACAAATTAATAAGGTTAATTGGGTTTGCTGTTGAGTTGGTTGGCAAAAAATTGGGTTAGTCCAGAATATTCTTGAAAAAACAAAGAAAAATCGATTTTAAATTTCTTCCCGTTATTGCTGCCCACTACACCAACATTTATCGAGTATGTACGAGAAATATGTACGTAAAATATTCTAATACCTGAAAGTTGTAGCTTCAAAATGATGCGCCTCCCATCGATATGCGTTGATCTTTCACGAAGATACAGCATGTCAGAAATCACTTAAAATATCTGACTTCGCGCCCTGTTCCTCTAATTTTTTTGTCGAGTGTAGTTTGAGAACCCCTGTGATTAAGGATCATATTTGATGATAAAAGACCTTCTGCGCATATGTTCGAATTCCAACAATGACAGTGTTATTGAACTTTTTCTCTGTTTCGGGCCCTGTTTGCCTTAAACTGGCTCTAATTAAAAAATTACGCTGCGTAGGACAATTATGTTGCTTCCATTTGAAAGATGAGAAAATGTTATACAGGATACAGTTTCGAAACTTCTAAATTAGTGAATTTTAGAAATGAAAAACTTCAAAGTTTGTGGTTTTTAAGGTGTTAATTTTAGCTAAAAAATACATAATAAACTTGAATATTACTATCAACCAAATTGCAATACAATTTGTTCTTTGACAATTACTATACAATTTGTTCTTTGACACCCAACTTCTATCTTTTTTAATTTCGCTGGAATATCATTTTAAACAATCCCTGGTGAATCTTCCACTAAAATTTACCAAAATCATGCTTTTTACTTCATTTCACTCGTAATAGCCAACTAACTTTCACTTTAACGTTGAAATATTTTATTTTATCTCGAAATGAGTCATATTTGAGATATAAAGAAAATTAAGAAATTTAATTTGTACTAAATATAATCGAGTCTAACATTGTATATAATCGAATCATATAGAATCGAGTCCGACCTGCATTACTGTACTGTTTGTTGGATTAATCAAAGAGATTGGTAGCGTTTCTACCAAACCGTGTGGTAATTACGTCTGTTCCAAAACTGACTCTTGTTACCCGGTTTTGAAACTTGTTTTCCGGGCTGAGCACTTCTTGCCTATCCGATCGTTCGATATTCCGATTGAAAATTGATGAACATATAGCAAATAAAAATCATCCGAATTTTAAAGGGATTCTAAATCGCTGTGTCTTAAATATAAATTAACGACATACAGTGACTTAAACTCACTACTTTTGAAAGTCAAAAGCAAGCTTTCGAAACTTTCTGCTTAGATAACGATATATATCATTTTAAAGCTTGAACCTTAAGCTTTATGGATAATTCTACGAACATATTGTTATCTTGGAGTGTAGATGGTATACAAAAAACAAAAAAAAAGTTCGTTCTGTTTTTTCAAAAATTTTGATTAGACATTATAGACAATTATTTGCCAACTAAGTCAAGAGCAAATCCATTTAACCTTATCAACCAGCCTTCATTTGGTTAGAAGTTCTGTCTTTTCGTTTTGGAAGTTTTATGGATCGATTCTTTGTACTCCAAAAAATCGCGAAAACCGATCTTTATTTTTCGATCTTTCTCATCTTTTTGGTCTTAGAACTTTTTTTTTGTAAATTTGTTTTCCAGGGAACATTAAATTTAATCTCTTCGAAAACCATCTGGAAAATGTCTTGAACATCGGTCGTAAATATAGGAGTGTTTGATACAGAAAATATGATACAATAAAGACAGCCCTAAATCGGACAATTCCTTCCTCGAGTTTTGCTCTTATCAACACATTCGGCTATCCATTTTTATTTATATAGATAGAAGAAGATATAGGAGTGCGTTTTATCACATTAAAATCCATTTCCACTTTCGAACGAAGATCAATTTCATTTGCGGGAATTGAATTTTCCGATTTTTTCCATTTTCCTCCAGAGTTTTCCGGAAATGTTCAATTGTCATATCATAGAAACATTTGTCGTACCTAAAAACCCTCACAACCCAAATTTGACCCCATTTGCTTGATTAGTTTTCGAGTTATGAAGAAATTTGTGTTTCATTAGAAATTAGAAATATTGGAGTTTCTCACGGTAGGACGAAGTACAAAATTAGAAGTTTCCAGTTGTTTTTGTTTTGATTCTAACAAAATGAGAACAAATTTCATATGCTCTGATCTCATTATGCATTTGGTGAACTAACTTAAATTCGCACGTTAGTTGAAGTTTATTTTATTCATATCAGTCAGGAACGTCAAGTCTGTCTTTTCCTTTCTAAAAACTCGTAGCAATATTGTGACCTTGCAACGAACCATGGTGACAAATTGACTGTGTCTTTATTTTGCATCCATAAGGCGTCGTGCACAAATTACGTAACGCTAAAAATCCGGATTTTGGACACCTACCCCCCCCCCCCTTCGTAACGCAATTTCCTATCTTTAAAACACAGAAAATAACGCAACCTTGACAAAAAGTCCCCCCCCACCCTAAGTGTTAGTGTGTTTATCAAACTAACCATGTTTCAATACGTACGATCTGAAAAAATTTACGAACAAATTGACGCCGTCAAACCTTTCAGTCCTACGTCAAATTGCCCAAGAAATAGTCGATTTTAATGAAACCCTGTATCTCAAAATGAGCAAAAATGGCCTATATGCTCATTAGAATACTGTTTCAACTTTAAAAAGGTTTGACGAACAATGGTTTCGTTCCGGGCTCACCAATATGGATATATGAATTTATTATAATTCATGTTATTTATGTACTATGCAAAATCGTAGCTATTTTCGAAAAATGGAGAAATTTTTCAGAATATTACAAACAATTACTCCATAGCTTCAATACATTGATGATACTGATGACTTTTGTTGTTCCTTGAATATTTCACAGTTTAAAACCCTCTGCACCCAAACTAGCGTTGGCAGAAAACATTTCATCTTTGGCAGAAATGATACCGTTTCGTGTGCTGGAGGGTCAAATGCGCAAATAATGAGCTGTTTTAAAAGCTTAAAAATGGTTTGTATGTATGCGGGCAGACATCTCTTTCTGTTATCTTTTCTCATTTCATTTGGGATTGTGCCAAAGAAAAAACGTCCACACGACGTCAATGGGGATCGAACCAAGGCCGGCTGGAATGCAAAGCTATTTCACACGACCACGCTATCCATATAGCTGCCAGCGCTGTTATATCGAAGCGTGATAATATTTAACTTCATCATAAAATGAAGTTGAAAAGTGTTTTCTAAGAGGATAAAGAAGTACATGAACGAAAATATATCTTTCTCTGTCTGGGCCGTGTATTTGGTAAACTGTACGAAAAGCTTTCATATGCTTTCATTTCAATGTGTCTCCTGTTTCGCTCGCTCATATTGGCTTTAGCATATATATTATACAAATGATATACATGTATTGGGGAGTACAACATTTTCTGTTATTTTTTAGCTCATTTAATATAATAAATTGGGATGCCATAACATGTGCTAAAGATTAACTTTGGGTGTAGTATGCCCCGAAAACTATAACAAACTCTGGGCCTAATGTCATCTAGCGACATCGAGAAAAATACAC
The DNA here is from genome assembly GCF_029784135.1 of Toxorhynchites rutilus septentrionalis. Taxonomy (NCBI): domain Eukaryota; kingdom Metazoa; phylum Arthropoda; class Insecta; order Diptera; family Culicidae; genus Toxorhynchites; species Toxorhynchites rutilus. Next base: position 66,831,041 of record NC_073745.1, read on the forward strand.
AATCAACTGTTATACCTTCAATTCTTTTCACGAGAGAAATCCGTGACGAAATTGCTTGTACACGGCCTTTCTCATGGGACATTGTTTGAACCAAAGCTTTCACATACTCGTTGATAAATTTGCCACTCGAAAATGCCTTGGATAGAGAAACGACTTTTTTCGCGAGAATTTTGCTTGCCGTGGTGCATAACCATTTTTTTGTTCCCTTTTCGTTCGTTTTTGTTTCTCTCTAGCTCAAAACCCATTATCAACTAAAACTTGCCGACTTTTTCATCCGTGTTTAACGCATATTTCGATTTTGAATGATTCCCTTATCGCTGCAGTAGTTTCATCATTTATTAAATGAATTGAATTGTGATAGGGGTAGCGGGGGTAAATTGGTCATGGGGGGCAAAGTGGTCACCTGCTTGTTTGGTAGTATAACTATTGACTGTAGATGCTGTATTGATGGTCACCTTATGTTTGAAGAATTTTATGACTTTTGGGTCACCCTGTACTTCAGTAGAGTTGTCGCATGTCAAAATACAAATAAAAACAGAAATTACTCTCTCGATAGCCATTCGGCCGCAGTTCTGAGCGCTGAGGAATTTCAGTTTGGACGACTGTTCACATATTCTAGGAGAGGTGAACAGATATATTTTTTAATCTCAGCGATTAATTAGCATAGAAATTATTTTGATGTTTGGGGGCAAAGTGGTCATAGGTGAATAACAACTTACAATGTTCTGGTTACTAAAACTGATATACCTCATCACATTCTGCTCTTGAAGAAGACCCTTTTATGGCGTTGACCCTGGATGAATATGCCACCCCAACTAAACCAAAACTCATTATGCGAAACGTTATGTGTTTCTTACTTTGTCCCCATTAGGTGACCACTTTACCTCCAAGCAAACAAAAAGTTCGATTTTTCACCTTTTTTTCTAATGATGAAAAGTGTACTATTCTAAATTTTTACAGTAAAAGCCGTTTGCTATCTTGAAGAACAATAAGTTGAACTATAATATTCTTCGAGAAACGGGAACTGAAGTGGTATGTGGGCGCTGGAAATGAGCATATTCCTTAGGGTGACCACTATACCCCCACTTCCTCTTTGTGCATAGACAAGCGGCCAGTTAGGACCACCCAATTAACAATTTCCCATCAGTGTGACGTTTTTATGATTTTTTGTTCAATTCTACGCTTAATAATGCCTGAACTGTTTGTCATCAAAACTTCTATTCAAATCTTGTTCATGCAAATTAGGAGTAATTGTTGGGCTCTAGCCAATATTGTTCGTTGAATACAGTTCAAAGTCAATTAGAAAATGGTTATCTAACTCCAAGGTGTGGTGGAAACGTTTATTAGACCAAATTAAGATATGTTTAGCTCTACTCAGACAGAGATATCGAAGAAGATGGTCCTTGTTTGATTACATTCTTTTCTATTCTTAAATTTCTATAAATAGAACGCATTTTGGCACCTTGACAGGCGCTAGTTAGAGTATTTTACCGCTACTAGATAAAACATGTTCAGCTTTTGATGAACTTTTTCAAAAAAAATTTCAATAAAAAAGCAGAGATTCATAAATATGACCTTTGCATCGATGACCCTCCATCAAACCGTTTGCTCTGTTGGTTTTTTTTTAATTTCATGACAATGCACAGCTCAAGGGACAATATTGTAATTAATTTATTTTGAAATAGATATCACTTTGAATGGGGACAAAGCTACTCGTGCGTTTGTCAAAATGCAGCATTTTATATTTTATCGCCTTTGAATGTAACTGTCAAAAAAAAGCATGTGCAGGCGATTCAATAAGTTGTTTCCAGAAAAAAATTCTACAATTATATAAGAAACCACTTGCACCTTAAAATATGTAAATTTCCAAATCGTTAAACAAACCCAGCGAAACAAAGTTCGATGCCGAGAGTCACAAACCATATCGGTGTAAAAATATGAAAATATATGCTTTTCAGATTATTTATGCTACCATACCGAGCACACAATAGCTCATCTTTTGAACACGCAATTGTTTAATTAACAATGTTCACCCTTTTTACACATGTTCGACAACGTGTTCGGTGTGTTTTATTGCATTACGTGAGCCTTTTTTTTTTCTTTCATCGGTTATTGTTTATTCCAATCCACAGATGATAAGTAATTCCTACTTCCTCCTATGTCTACTGCTGCTGCTGCTCTGCGCGATATCATAAACCATACCATAAAATTCATGCATGATCTTCTTCCGTGTGAAGAAGCAGCACCACGACGTCGTGATGCGGCTTTCGCTGATCGGTCGGAAACCAGTTTCCACACAAACACGCAACACGCCTTGAGCCCATAAAATGTTTCCGGTTGGCGCGGTGCGCTGGATGCACTTTCAACTGCACACATTTCGTTTACCACTGCTTAGTGATGGGATCTATCGATGACGATCTCTAACACAACGAGAGCCGGAAATGGAGGGCGGTTGTTATCGGCTCAGCAAGAAGCAAGAAAAATACATTAGAGCCCCCCGAAATTGTATTTATCGCCAGAGGGGGCATTATTTGAAAAGCTTGTTAGGTGTAATCTCGAAGACCATCGCAGGAATGTGACCGCATGCGCGAACAATCTTCCCCGACGGGATCGAAGGTTACGCGTTTGAGAACGATTGAATTGTGGAAACATCTGTTACAAAGTTCCCACTTTTAACCAAAACAAAGCAGCGCGGAGAAAAGGTTGGGACACAGAGAGGAAACCCGGTGGAAAAGAGAAAAGCCATAAAAACTACAATAAAACAATTCTATCTTGAGCATATGACAGAATTCTCAGCCGTAATCTCGATCGTACATCTACATCAGAGAACCACGAATCATAAATTATAAATTCGAACCCCTCCGACGAACGAATGAACGAACGGACGGACGGACGGACGGTGAGGAGGGGGGGACTGACTGAGCATTCCTTCCTCGATTGAACAATTTGAGGAAACCCACCATAAATCACTCTCGCATGAAATTTGAATGCGCATGTGATTCAACAATATGCATGTCGGGACGGTTCTTCTACGTTTCCCAATTATTGCTTAACGATTAGAGCGCGTTGGAATTGTAAACAAACGCGTACACACACACATATACACACACACACACAAACACCGCTCATCAGAGATGCCAGATCCGAGGATTCGGATTCGGTTTTTACGGAAATAGTGATCCGTAGACAGAATATACTCAATTTAAAACTCTACGGATGAATGACTTTCACTACTATCAGAATAATGGTATGACCTGAATTTCAAGGAAGAGGAAATGAACATAACATGCTACCAATTTGTCTTTTAGCTTGTAGATCTCAACTTTTTTTACAGGGTACATTATGTTTGCAAACTCTATGAACCGATTTTTACATATTCCGTTGCTAGACATATTGATGCACTCTCAAGCATCGGTTGATTGATCGACTGATAACTCTTTGTGGTTGTATGTGTGCTCTTAGCCAGTACACATCTTTTTCCAATTCCGGTCTTATATCTGCTCTCAGCTACCACAACAAGAAACTATACTAATCTCATTCTTTGATCAACCAAGTGTAAACTGATACACACACTTGTTTTTAAACGAATTTTAACGTTCAATTAACCTGTTCACGAATTGTCTTAAACCACTTGATTGCGATGAAATTTTTGAAGGAAATTGATCCCTTTTGGCACTAGTCGTGCTGCGACTAGGTACCCAAAACATGAACCAAAATATGATAAACGGTCTCGTAAGAGATTAAATTCACGAGCCAGCTCTCTTTATTCTGCAGCAGTTTCAACGTTTCAGTACACAAAATTTCACACAATATCTTTGGGGAATTTCCGTATCGAAAATCGCCGAGCCAAAACAAGTTAACTTGTTCTAATTGACGCTGTAAACAAACTAAATGGCTGATCCCGCTCAAAATTGACATTGAGATCTCTGGCAATAGTAGAAACTTGAAAAAATTAAAAATGTTTGGCGGGAAGATTTAAAATTTCAAATTCCCGGTATATATTTGACAGAAAGTAACACATCACATTATAAAAAAAAATCTGATGTTCACATTAAAGAAATAAAACGATCTAGTTTATATTTCATAATATTACATGTTATTCAGAGAAGCGCAACGTTCCAAGGAAAATTATTCCGACCACAAAGGGTTGATACACTATCATATAAAGTTATTCTAGTAACATATTTAAAATGTCTGTAAATTATTTGGAGATTTTTTTTATTCATTCATAGATGACACCGATTTTGTCAGGAAACCTTCCCTTTGCTGTAATTTTTTGGAATTTCGCATCTAAAAGCTTCTGATTTTCAGACTTTCTCAGTCTTTTCGAATTTTTTTCTAGACGTCATTGGCAGAATTAAATATAAATTAGAATTTAGGATTTTTAAATTTTCAGATTATCCATATCTCAGATTTTCGAATTTTTTATATTTTTGGTTACATTACATTTATTTTATTTGAAGATTTTAAAACTTCCAATCATATTTTAAAATTTTTTTAACTCACATTTTCGGATTTTCAGATTTCAAGATTTTAAGACTTCCAGAAAAGTCTGAAAATCTGAAAAAAACTGAAAATTTAAAAATTTGAATGGAAGTCTTGAAATCTTGAAATCTGAAAATCCGAAATTATGAATGAAAAAAAAAATTAAAATTTGATTGGAAGTTTTAAAATCTTCAAATAAAATAAATATAATATAATTGTCTAAATATAAAAAATTTGAAAATCTGAGAATTTGATAATCTGTAAATTTAAAAATCCTAAATTCTGAAAATCTGACATTCTGATTTTTTTAAAATCTGCTCATGAAGTCTAGAAGAAAAAAATCTGGAAAAGTCTGAGAAAAAAAGAATCTAAATATCGGAGATAATTGATATGATCCTAAATAGTATAAAACAAAAAATAATAATATCTGAAAAATTTAGAAAAAGATCTGAAAAACAGAAAAACAAACTGTAATAAAAAACCTGATTGTTGTTTAGAAAATGTTGAGTTATAGAAAAAAACAACACGAGAAAAACATCTTAAAACCGGAAAACCTGATTATTAAAATATTAAAACCTTATTTATTTTGGAATTTTCAGAGCTCGGAATTTCGACAGTTTAGGAAATTGGAAAATTTAAATATAAAAAAATTAAAAAAAGCAAAAAATCAAAAAAACTTAAAACTCTAAGCTAACTAAAACTGTTAGAGTTACAGTAAAAAAGGGAAAAAAATATCGAAAATCCAGCATCCAGATAAAATTTAATTTCATTTTTTTTAAATACAATAATTTAAAAAATCTGGAAAATCTAAAAATTGAAAAGTCATTCAAGTCAAGTCAAAATTATGAAAAGGGTGATTAAAACATCGAAAATTTAAAACAATGAGGATCGCACGTCATCACCAGTATCCAGATAAAATCAAAAAAATTCAAAGCGTTCAAAATTATTGCCATTAAAAAAAAAAATCAAAAAATCTAAAAATTGAAAAATCGAAAAATGCCAGATTTTTCCGGCAACCTAAAAATCTAAAAAAAACGGGAAAACCAAAAAATAAAAAAAAATTGTTCAATTCAAATGAAAAAAAAAAATAAAATACAAAAATCAAAACATTAAGAATTGACAATCTGAAAATCAAAAATCAAAAACTCAAAAATATTTAAAATTATTGAATTATGAAATTTTCAAATTTGAAAATTCAAAAATTCTAGAATCCTAAAATTAATGAAAACAAAAATTGGACAATTATAAATCCAAAAAAAATCCGATGATTTTAAAATCTAAAAATCCCAATACATTAGAGTCAAAAATTTAAAAACTCAAGAAAAAAATCAAAACATTTAAAAAAATAAAAACAAAACAAAATCCCGAAATTTAAAAATTTTAAAAACTTCAGATTGAAAATTTCGAAACCAAAAATTCCAAAATAAAAAAAAAACAAAAAAAGAAAATCTGAAATTAAGAAGTCAAAAAATTAAAAAAAATCCGAATGTCTAAGAAGCCAAAAATCCAAAAATCTTAAAAGTAAAAAAAATATTTAAAAATAAAAAAACCTAAAAATTTATTGAAAAAAAAAAATCAAAACGACCTAAAAACTAGAAAATCAAAAACTGGAAAAGTCTAAAAGTCTAAAAAAATAAAAATCAATTAAAAAATTAAAAGATTTAAAAATTCGAAATCGAAAATTCATGTTTTGAAATCTAAAAATGAATAAAAAAATATAAATAAAAACAACAAATCCTAAAATCAAGAAAATCAGAAATCAAGAAATCCGAAAATCCCAAATTCCAAAATATAAAAATCTGTAAATTTCAGAATTTAAAATAATATGAAATTTCAAAAATCTAGAAATCTAAAAATCTTAAAATCTTAAAATCCTAAAAAATGGAAAAAAATCTAAAGATTTGAAAATCTAAAAATCGTGGAATCTAAAATTTTTTTAAACTAATGGTCCAATTAAAATTTTTAAAATCTAAAATGTAAAAACCAAAACATAAAAAAATTGAAAATCTGAAAATCAAAAATCAAAAAATTAAAAAAAAATTGAATTCTCAAAGTTTAAATTTCCAAAAACCTAGAATCCAAAAATTCAGAAATAAAAAAAACAACAACAAAAAGTCTGCAGTTTCAAATCCAACATTTGAAAACTCAAAGTCCAAAAATTAAGAAATCCATAAATCAACGAAAAAAAATTTTTTTTTAAACCCAATTAATGATTCAAAAATTCAAAAATTATAAAGATCCATAGTAAAAAAAAATAAAATTAAAGAAACAAATTCAAGTATCCAAGAATACAATTGTCGAAAATAAAAAAAAAAATCAAATCCAAAAATCTAAAAATTCCAAAAACTAATAACCTTCAAATTTCCAAATCCAATTTTTTTTAAAATCGAGAAAAAAATTATTTAAAAAAACACGAATCTAAACTTAAAAAAACTTCAAATTAAAAAATTCGAAATCGAAAACTGATGTTTTGAAATCCAAAAACAGATAAAAAATCAAAAAAAAACCAAAAATCAAGAAAATTAGAAATAAAGAAATCCAAAAATCAAAATTTTTTAAATCTTAAAATTCGTTAATCCCAGAATCTAAAATTATCTGAAAATTCAAGAATCTAGAAATCCAAAAATCTAAAAATAAACAAATCAAAAAATCTGAATATCTTAGAATCTAAAAATCCAAAAAATTGAAATCTGAAAATCTTAAAAGAAAGATGAATAGAAAAACACAAAGAAATTGTCTATGCATATCTTATATCCAAATTAGAATGATAGAATAATGTGGAGAATATTTGAGATGAATAGAAAAATTCGAAGAAATTGACTGTACATATCTTGTATACACAAAAAAAGTTCTTTCTCATCATCTCAGGAAAACGGCTGATCAGATTTGAGTTGTCTATATATCGATGAGTATATCTTCACCCTAATTAGAATGATAAAATACTTTGGAGAGTATTTAACATAAAAAGGGAAAATTCGGAAAAAAAAAGTTGTACGCTGTGAAAATCATTATTCAGATCAATTTTACAGTTCTGACGATAATATGCAAATACTTGAAATATACTCGTTAATTTTACCAACCAAAATATTCTCTAGAAATAAATTATATGGCAGAACAACGTTTGCCGGATCAGCTAGTTTATTTTTAACATTGTAGAACCCTAATATCTTTGAAACCAAATATCCCAGAACCCAAGAATTAAAAAATCCAAAGATCCAAAAATTTCAAAAATTATAGATCAAACAAATAAAAACATCTTAAAATGAAAAAGAATGAAATTCAACTAAATAAAAACGAAAAGGTGGTTCAAAACATAAAAAAAAACTTGGTTGGTAAGACGGATAGGTATTGTAATACCCAAAGCGAAAAAGTTTATCGCTTGTGTGAGGAATAATTGTATTTCCTCTCTTATCGTTTGTCTATCCAGTAGCTAAAATGGAACAGAGAGGAGAAAGAGCGCACGCTAAATGATTCTTTCGTCACCAATTTCTCATTGTTCGTCTTACCCAATCAATCATAAGAATCATCTTATAAATTTACCTATTTGTTCTATCGCTTCAATGTTAGTTTATGTACCGAAATATAAACAGTGAATCAAATTCCGGGAATTTGAGATTTTTGTGTTAAATATCGAGGTCGTAAAGATTATATATAAATGATATCATCAAAAGTTGTCACATTGAATCTCTTAAGGGATGTATAAGCAAAATGCATTTTGATTATTTATGATATTGCTCAATGTTCGTAGTATCCTACAAAAATATGCAGATGAGAATCGTTTTTTTTTTTCAAAACGCTGAACTTTTTTGAGTTCTCATTTCTGCTTCAATAAAGCAAGCAAACATCGCAAACAGAGTTCCCTTTTTGTTTCGCTGCAGTGTTGTGCCAACGAATTCGTTTCCTGCGTGCGCAAAACTGTGTATATTACGCTGGCTGGCTTCCACAAACTTCATCTCGCTTCCTGCTCTGCTCCGCTCCGTATATACATGTACATGTACTATCGAGGAATTGGAACATCGACCTTGTTATCCCGCCCCCAATATATGCAGGGCAACCCACAGGCTACCACAGGGGCTTCCTTCCTTCTACCCATCGTGAGGGGAGGAGGGATGAAAAAGGCTTCCTCTGAGTGTGGCAGAAAAGTGCAAATATAAATTTGCATAGATACACACACCAAAAAAAAACCCACCCCCATCCGTCCCGTTGCTGCTGCAAGCCGGATTCCCGGAAAGTAGTGGGAGACCGCCTTGAGAGCGGGCGCGGTTCCATTTGCTTTTTTCTGCCTGCTTTTCATTTGGACTCCCCCGGAAAAATAAAGTCTAGCGTGGGTTTCCTTAGCCCATTGATAAGAGCTGATAAGCCTAACTTCATCTGTTTGGGAAGCGAGCTTTTTTTGCTGTTGTTGCTTGGGCTCTTTGCTGCTGCCCCAAGGCGATTGGGGAAAAGTGCGCTCGGAAGAGGAAATAAGAACGATGAGATGAGAAGCTGTTTCCCACTGATCCGGATTTGGGTGGGCGTGCGGGGCGGGCGAGGCGAGGGACGGAAATATACTACTTCCAGTTAGTGCCACGAGATAGTCGTCTCGCTGGGGGAAAATGGAATCACAGGAAGATGCGGGAGGATGCGGGAGCGCCGCGGCAGCGCTCTATTTTTGGAGTGTCGAAGTTAGACGTTGCTTCGTAGCCCTTATGGGAAGGTTGATTTATTTGGATGGCCTTTGAGCCGGGCCGGAAAAAAGTGGACGATTTAGAGTGATATTTCTGGATGTGTGATACTTTTATTTTTTGAGTTGGCCGGAGAGATAATTGTCCCTAGATGTGGGGAACTACCGGAAATGTCTCACTCGAAGAACATCGTCAACCGAAGGCGGAAATTTAAAATTAGTCCGATCTAATTCAAAGAATATCAGCTGTCAGAGAAATATTTACGAGTATGGGAAGACAAGAAGGTAAACTACTGCCGTCTAATTATAACAAACTGTCACGAATGTCTCAACAAACGAAGATCAGCTATTTTGTAGGTTTTTTCCTCCGACCCCTCGCAATACCACAAGGTGCTAATTTGCACCTTTCTCCAGCCGAACCGTCCCTAGAATTGCGCCGCCCGATGACACCATTTGATGTGTGTTGTTGACTCAACAAATTCATCGCTTTTTTTTCCTTCGACACAAACGCAGTTGCAAACAATTTGTTTTCCTCCTCTCGCGCAAGCTGCAGTCGGCTTCCACAGTCGAGAAGTGCTTTAAATTTATTGCCGAATTGATACCAATCAGGCACCCTCGTAGCCGTAAAAATGTAATTTCTATTGATGATGCATTCCGCTCCGAGTCACAAAACAGGATCAAGGCATTGGTGACGACAACGACGATATCGAGGCCGCCATTTGAGCAAACAACTTTGCAAACTGGACGGGAAAAGGAAAAAAAAAAACAAAACTAAATTAAGGTCTGAACGGAAAGAGGAGACAAGAATGGAAGAAAAAAGGCCACACATTTGACTTGGTTCAGCAATTCCAACACGGGTCAACGCACACACACCCCCTGCTGGCTTGCTGGAACTGTGTTTTTCCATTCTTCTTTTCAGCCTCTTCCTCTCCCCTGACCCTGTCGGAACCCATCAATGAATATATTTCATTGGAAAAAAATGTTTATTGGCTGTCCCGCTCCGTTCCTCCCATCCTCGCCCGAAGGGATGTAAAACACACAACGAAAAGCAAAGGAAGAACGAACGAACGAACGAACGAACGAAAAAAATTCAGACAAAGATGGATAAATTCTTTTGCTTTCTTTTGCGCCTACCTTTCTAATTTATAACGAGCCGTAACATCTGTTTGTCAGGTAATAAAATATACTAAAATGCACTTTTTTCGTTGCTCCAGGTACCGAGAAAAGGACAAGGATCCGCTGGGTTTGGGCAGTGGCAGCGGCAGCGGCAGCGGCATTGGTGGTGGATCCATCGGTGGAGATGGCCTTGGCAGCCTTGGGGGTGGGGGCGTTGGCGGCCGGGAACCTCACCACAACCAGCAGCAGATCAGTGCCAACCATCGGAACTACGAACTCGATCTGGAGCGGGACCATGTGCTGCCCACGTCGGCCCCCAACGCGGAGATCCTCAAGAGCAACAGCAACCCGACCTATCCGAATCCGAACCGGCACCACGGGCACGACCGGCATCGGCACTTCAACTCGACGCCATATCCGCATGGTGAGTTGTCATTTGCGTTTTTTTCTTGCCCCGTTGTTTTATGTTTTTCATGTTCGAGTGGGTTAGTACCCATCCGTGAGGGTCACGCGAGACGGAATGTAATTTGAGTAAACGACCCATCATAAACATGTGTCAAAAGTGTACGTTTGTCGTCAAAAGTCGTCGTAAACATCGATTATTTTGGATTCATGTGTAGAACAATATGTAAGAACGGTTGAACCACAAACTTTCGAAAAACTTCTCTATCGTTTTTTTTTGAGACGTTAAACGGAAACGTTGGACAATCCCTACCTTGGAGCTACGACACGTCTGTTGAGTTATTTATGATATTACTGTAATATAGAACAGCCCTACCTTCAATATCGGATTAAATCCACAACAATATTCGCAATCATTTGATTTGGCATTCGTCGAGAAATGTCTTGATTCTAGTGATTCTCAGAAAACACAGAGAGCACAAAATTTATTGTTGTTGAGTCAATAGTGGTAATTTGACTTTGCCACCTGAACAACACAATCCTGGTGTATCCTTATGAAACATTAGACGAATTTCATGCCAACTCGACTGGCAGCACCATCTCAGAAACCGTTGTGGGTGTAAACACATGGGTCTTTTAAAAAACTTTGCATACTTAAAATATCAAAAAAAAAAAGCATTGGACTACTTTTTGAAAAGGGCCAACAAATTTTTCATGATTTTTTATAAAAAATTGTAACTTAAAAACTATGATACCTGCAAATTTTGGTCAAAGAATGAAATGTACGAAATTGTTTAAAATTTCATAAAAAATACCAAAACTGGTTTTGGCAGAAAAAGAAATTATTTCAAAAATTAAAACTCATTTTTCTGAAAACCGTATTTTTTCAATTCTGTTATGAATGAATAGTCCATACAATTTCCAATAAGTCGTCCATACATCGGGAGAAGGACACTTTTACAGGGAAAAAGTTTTTCTAACAACAACTTTTACATTAAACATTAATAGTATTTTTATAAAGAAAACATGAAAAAGTTGTTTTTTTTTATCCCATCCGTTTATTAGGCTCATTTAGCAATTCAGCTGTCACAGAGCCGAATTTATTCGTATACATTTTTATGTTAAGATAACTATTGTTGTATATTATTTATGCTTAAGATTCGTATCCATCGAAAAAGTTGTTGTCTTTCTCTGTGAAGGTGCTCATCTTCCTATGTATGGGTGACTTGTTGGAAATTGTAAGTGCTATTTATATCTATTTTACCAGAATTTAAAAAACTCATGTTTTCGAGAAAAAATTAATTACAATTTTCAATTTTTTTTCAAAAATTGGTTTGATATTTTTCAAAGAAAACCTTGAAAATACCTACATTTCATGTTTTAACCAACAATTTGTAGATCTTATAGTTTTCAGGTTAATATTTTTCGAGAAAAAAGTGGAAACCAACTCAAAATTTCAAAAAAAAAATCACACAAAATCTCTCAGACCTACAAAATTTTAGTCAAAGAATTAAATGTAGGAAATTATTTATATTTTAATAAAAAAAATATCAAAACAATTTTCGAAGAAAAAAATCATTGAAAATACAAATTCAAAATTCATTTTTTTCGAAAACATGTTTCCTTTTAATTCTGAAAAAATGGTTATGAATAGTCTATACAATTTCCAAAAAGTCATCCTTACATCGGAAGATGGGCACTTTTACAGGAAAAAAGTTTTTCGAACAACAACTTTTTCATGTTTTTCTTTGAAAAATTACTTTTAATGTTCAATTTGTAACATTTTTATATATAAAAATCTAAAAAAACCCATGTTCTTACACCCACAACGTTTCACTGCTATCTGAGATGGTGCTGTCCACGGCCAGTCGAGTTGGCATGAAATTCGCCAATTTTTCCGAAAACTGAAAGCTCTATGCTGTGCTTCTTCCGTGCATATTCCGCGAATGCATTCTGGTGTGAAAAATTTTTGTACGATCGCTCAACACGTTTGCAAAATATGAACGGGAATAACCGGAGCTAGCCAAATTGGCCCATCGTACACTCATGACTAAGTAGTTTCCAAGTAGGTGACTATATTCTATATACTATATTTCTCTGTGATTTCATTATTTTGCTTTCAAAATATTTTTTGAGCTGTTGGAACAAATGTTCGGAAGCATCACTTTTGAATATTCAATACTGGCACTGTTGATTTCATCAGAAAATTCGGTTTCACATTTGACCAACATACAGAAGGTACCCAAACGATTTACATTTGTTTTCATATTTCTCAAGGACCGTTTTTTTTGCATTAACTCCACAAATATTTTTTGGATAATTTATTCTTTGCTTTCTTTCATGCATGAAGACTTTATGCAAGACGCAAGACGTATACAGATCAGATCCCCAATGCACAGTGTACCAGCTTTCTGACAGACCCAGATCTACGAACAGAACTGGACCCAAATAAATCGTTCAGAGGAACATTAACGACATTAGAAACCACCTTTAGTAGAAAGTTTTGGTGACCCTGAAAGGAGCTGATGTTTTGTGTGGTTTGCAGAAGTAGTTGAAGATGGTTTATTGATGATTCGTTTTTACCCTCGCGAGAACAATACACAAGCTGAACATGTTACGCAATTTGTTTCGTTATACAAAGCATTGTTCATCGGAACCCATGAGAATCGACACAGTGCCTCCACTGAACCAATCGTCACCGTTATGCATGATATCTTCCATTCCTTGGATTTTTATCCTAACAAAACCGCTGTCGTGTTATCAGCATTAGGAAACACTGTTGTCTGCTCGCTGGCTGAAGCAACGCTGTGTATTTGAAATCGCGAATGGTTTATTTATATCCAATTGATGGAAAACGAGTTTCAGTTACAATATTTTCGCTCTTCAGAGTGTCCGCAGAACGAACGCTTTCGGAACGCTCCAGATTTCCGATTTAGATTAAAATAGATGTATTAATTTCAAATTTCTGTCTTAAATGTCAGATTCCGCATTAAGATTTAGGTTGGAATTCATAACTATTTTGGATTCAAATTTCATATTCAGATTACAGATACAGATTCTGGATTCCAGATTTCGGATTCCGGAGTCTAAATTCTACGTAGTTATCCGTTGCGTGAGGAACCAAATGGTTCTTTGAAAAAAGCTCGAAATAAGAATACCCAGTGTTGATTGTATTCACTAACACCTACGACAATGAGTTAATGGTTTCCGTTTTGCTGATATGGATCCCTAAATCATGGCATTCGACACACTCTCAAGTAGAGATGGGCGAGCGCTCACGAGCCGCTCATTTGAGCCGGTACGTCAGAAAGAGTGTACGATCCACGGTTCTTTAAAAATAAGCCGCGGCTCTCAAATGAACGGCTCTTGAATGAACCTCTTTTTGAACCGCGGTTCATTTAAGAGCCGTTCATTTGAGAACCACGGTTCAAAAAAGAACTGCGGTTCATACAATAACCGTGTTTCTTTTAAGAGCCGGCTTATTGATAAAGAACAGTGAATCGTACGATCGTTCTGACGAACCGGCAGTGTGGCTTGCGGCAGTGTGGAAGAAATATATGTTTCCCATGCTGCTTTTTAAGCGTTTTCATTTAACTGTTTGTATGTTTGTAAATTTTGACGGGTTACATATTTTCTCGAAACCCCATGAATATGGGTATCTAATGAAAGGACTTGACTAGTAGGACACAGTTATTTATGAAAAATGTAAATCCAAAATGGCCGCCACCCCAAAATGGGGAAATATGTATTTTTTTCAAAACCCCTCAATATGGGTATCTAATGAAAAGACTTGACTAGTAAAACATAGTTATTTATGTAAAATGAAAATCCAAGATGGCGGCAGTAACAAAATGGCAGACAACTAATTTCGTCAAAACCCCATCAATATGGGTATCAAATGAAAGGGCTTGACTAGTAGACCACAGTTATTTATGAAAAATGTAAATCCAAAATGGCCGCCACCTCAACATGGCGAAATATGTATTTTTTTTCAAAACCCCCTCGATATGGGTATCTAATGAAAGTACTTGTCCAGTAGGACACAGTTATTTATGTAAAATGGAAATCCAATATGACGGCCGTTATAAAATGACAGACTACATATTTTGCCAAAACCTCATCAATATGGGTATCAAATGAAAGGACTTGACTAGTAGAAAACTGTTATTCGTGAAAAATGTAAATCCAAAATGGCGACCGTTACGTAATGACAGACTACTTTTCTTTTGAAACCTCATTATATGGGTATCAGAAGAACGGGCTTGACTAGTAAATCACAGTTATGTATGATAAATCCAACCCGCATATGGGTATCGAATGAAATGATTTGACTAATATCATATAGTTATTCATGAAAACATTCCATTCGAAATATTTTAAAAACGTTTGGGATACAAAACGGGGAGGAAACTGTGTCGTTATCGAAAACTGCTATATTCTCCCGACTGATAATTCGACATGATCAACATTCTATGGATCAAGTGAAATCAGTTCTAGTGATTGCAAAAAAGCTCTGTATGAATTGATTTCGGAGCTGGTAAAGCGATCTACAAATCTTGAGTCAGACGAATTAGTAGCCTAACAAATACTGCTAGATCCTCGCTTCAAGCAGCAAGGTTTTGGGGATAACAGAAAGTACAACTATGCACACCAGTCGTTGATAAGGATGCTAAAAATGACATCCATGGAATACACACCTACGAAACTACCACAAATCGTTGGTGATGAAGCGCTGTCATCTGAATGGGAGGAGTTTGGTGCATTGGTTGGCAATCTTCGATCCTCACATGATCCAAAAGCTGCTGCAACATCTATTGTAGATCCACATTTGCTGAGACTAAGCGACCCTTCGTTTTGGTGGAATGAAAGAAAATTTATCTCTCCGCGGCTCTATCTTTTTGAAAGGGCTACGGTGTGATATGATGTGATATGTTGTGAGCAACGGAATGTTTTCATGAATAACTATATTATATTAGTCAAATCATTTCATTCGATACCCATATGCGGGTTGGATTTATCATACATAACTGTGATTTACTAGTCAAGCCCGTTAATCTGATACCCATATAATGAGGTTTTCAAAAGAAAAGTAGTCTGTCATTTTGTAACGGTCGCCATTTTGGATTTACATTTTTCACGAATAACAGTGTTCTACTTTTGAAAATATTATGTATTCCGGCGACTTCAGTACCATGTGAGCGAGTTTTTCCGAAATCAAGACAAGTTTGCAGTGAAAGATGTAGTCGACTTTCATCAGATAACATTGAAAAGATAATGTTTATAAATAAAAGAAATAAAAAGATCATTGTGATGGAAATATATCAGAGAAAACCTTCAGTAAAGTAATATTTTTACTTTCTCTGCACTGATTATTGTTTTAAACCTTATTTTTTACGTCTTCCATTCTTTACATACCCGAATAAACCAATTCTTAAAAAGAGCCGTCGAGCCGCTCAAATGAGCCGGCTCTTAACATTGAGCGCACGGCTCTGAGCCGCTCACTGAAATGAACCGTTTTGCCCATCTCTACTCTCAAGGCATTCTACAGCAAGTTTATCTTTTCGGAATTCCCACATAATTATAAGATATACACGGTCATTTTACTGATAATCACGTTCCAGAAGAAGGATGACATAACAGAGCTTAGAAGTCGAAGTCAGCATCTGAATTTGAATCTTTGTTTGAACTTGAATTTTAATCAAGAAATTGAAATCTGATGATCTGGAATATGTCTTCAGCAATCTGAGTATTAACCCAAGATATGAATCTAGAATCTAAGTTTGAGCATGAACCAAAATTAGGGTCTTTAATCCAGAAATCGTAACCGGAAATCCGAGTTTCTGAGTTTAGATTTTGGTAAAGTTATAATAAAATTGCTAATTCATCGTTTACAAATCCTTGTTAATAATAACATATCACTACCAAAAATAATTTTCACATCAACTTACTTACAGAAATAAGACCCACTTCGTTTGAAATTTCCATGTGCTTGAATCTCTAGTTTGAAATAGTTTTTTTTTAGTTTTGGAACTCCGGATTCTGGATTCAAACTCCGTATTCCAATTTCGCTTATTTCTCGAATGGAAAATACACAGCTCTAAATTATCCTGAACTTGATTTTCTATATGGGTTCAGATCCTGATCCAGAAATTCATATTTATATCTAAGATTCCGAAATAATAACATTCAGATTGATAATTGTGAACGCTGCAGAATTTGTTTCTGTTTTCTTTCCCATATTCAGATTCAGAGAACTCATTTATTTTTCACTCTGTTCACCACTAGGTTTTTCAAGACTCTCAAAAACGAAGTCCACATGAAACAAAAGTCGTATGTTTGACATAATTCGTTTACCATGGAGCAATTCCACAATAAATCATCGTAAAAAACGGCCAATTTTGACGTGACCCTCTCCGATTTTTTTAAAACCTTTGTACATACAGTGGCAGTCACCCAAAATCACAATTCCCATTATCATATGACCAATTTTGATTACGACTGATTTTGTATAAGGGTGTATGCAGAAAAATAGACCTTTTTACCAAAAATCGTACGTTGAAATCAAGATGCCTGATTAAAATATATATATATATATATATATATATATATATATATATATATATATATATATATATATATATATATATATATATATATATATATATATATATATATATATATATATATATATATATGAAAAATATGATTTTTTGAAAATCATTGAACTATTTGAGAAAATAATATTTTCAATACGCTGTTAAAAATATTACTCAAAAATTAAATTTTATGTGTAGAGCTTTAGAATCTTAAAACCCTTCGATAATTTTTATTATATTTTTTTAGAAAATTCATTCAATTCAACATATTTGACATATAGTGGGGCGATGTCGGACTCCTAAGATGGAGATATGATGTTTTTTAAATTTATGAAATTTCAATACTATTTAGAAATCGTTACAATTTAAGAAAAGTAACATGGAAAATGAAATCTATATGTGATTTCGATCGAAAACTATATATAATGTTTTATCCTAGGGCGAATCGTTATCGAGTGTACAGTTTATCATGTAGAATCACATGTAGATTCCATTTTTCAAATTTCCTTTCCTGCAATGTGACAGTTTCTCAAAGTATTGAAATTTCATAAATTTTTAAAAATTTCTATCTCCATTTTACAGAGTCCGACACAACACCACAATATGTCAAAATT
This sequence comes from Toxorhynchites rutilus septentrionalis, assembly GCF_029784135.1. Taxonomy (NCBI): domain Eukaryota; kingdom Metazoa; phylum Arthropoda; class Insecta; order Diptera; family Culicidae; genus Toxorhynchites; species Toxorhynchites rutilus. The sequence goes on from NC_073745.1 coordinate 66,848,917, forward strand.
TGTTGAATTGGAAGAGTTTTCTAATAATGTATTATAAAAATATCAAAGAGTGGGTTTTTTAAGATACTAAAGTTTTGAACATTAAATTAAATTTTTGAGCAATTTTTTTCTAAAGTGTATTTAAGATATATTTTTTCCGGTGTAGTTCAATGATTTTCCAACAACATTACCTTACATCATATTTTAATCAGACATCTTGATTTCGTGTTACGATTTTTCGAAAAGAAAGTTCCATTTTTCGGCATACGTTCTCATGAAAAATCAGTCGTAATCAAAATTGGTCATATGATCATGAGAATTGTGATTTTGGGTGGTTGCCACCATGTGTACAAAAATTTAAAAAAAATCGAGTCAATGGCACTGATTTGGCGTGGATTTTCTGCATGTCAATAATTAATATGACTGATTACTTTTTTCGGTGAAAATAACAATATAAATCATGCAAATGAAAGAAATAAACACATCAGTGTAATAATTTTTTTTTTAATTTAAATGGATTGAAAACCTTTTCACAATTAGTTTAGCAGTATATTCAATTCTCGATGATTATCCATTCCACTACTGACTACATATTTCCTTTAATTGTACATGCTAAAATATATTTTCCACGATGTGCCACATAATCAAATTATAATTAGTAACAAACACGCTTTTCTGTTAGTTTAGTAGAGAAAAAAAAATGGAATTAGAGTCTTGAAACGGTGTAGACATCTGGATATGAATTGGAATTTTTATCATCGATTGAATCCAAACTTGATTTGAATTTTAATCTAAATCTGAATCTGGATCTGAAATTTGTAATCTAAAATCCATTAATTACAGTTTTGTATCATATTTTATCTAGAGTCGGATTCGGTAATTCTCAGCTTAAGGGAGTATTCCTTCATATTTCTTTAGTTTAGGCATTCAAGAATATACTCTAGAAAGGTATTATCGAATATCCCATTATTTACTGAGTTAGAACCATTTTAGTGATGCGGTATCTAACCTGGCACAATGAACTTCAAACGCGTTTTTCTCGAAACTAATTTTTTCAAACTGGTGTACACGATATATCAAGTTCTGCTGAACCGATTCAGGTCGAATTTATATGGATACAATCTGCAGGCATTTCTCTATCGCATGAACCTCTCAAAACATTATTTTTCAAATTTTACTAAAGGGTGTGTCACATCAAATTGCATCACGGAAAAACGCTGTAGAAATTTAACTTTTAGGAATTATATCTTCAGCTTTCGCTTATAATCAGATAAGAGTGTATAGATCACGTTGGCCATGCTTCACTGTCAATTTTTCGTAAATTTGGAAAAATGTCGTCGAACGAAAAAGAGCGTCGTGAATTAATCCTGTGCACTCATTTCGAGAATCCGGAGATGTCACATCGGGACATCGGTAAGATGCTGGGAATCGTCCAATCCACGGTCAGCAGAGTACTAAAACGATACTTCGAGAACCTTACCATCGACCGGAAGGTGAAGAACGGCAAAAAAGGATGCACCGTCAGTGAAAAAGATCAGAAGCGCGTAGTTAAGCAGTTTAGACGTGATCAGAGAAGTTCGGTCCGGGATGTCGCCAATAAGCTGAATTTGTCAAGTTCATTCGTCCAGCGGACCAAGCAGCGGGAGGGCCTGCGTACATACAAGGTTCAGAAGGCTCTTAACCGCGACGAAAGGCAAAACATGGTGGGGAAGACGCGAGCCCGGAAGCTGTACACCGAAATGCTGACGAAGCCGCATTGCCTGGTAATGGACGACGAAACCTACGTCAAAGCGGACTTTCGTCAGCTGCCGGGCCTGTTGTTCTTCTCCGCAGAGGACAAATTCAGCGTTCCGGAGGAGATTCGCAAGCAGAAACTATCCAAGTTTGCCAAAAAGTACATGGTGTGGCAAGCGATCTGCTCTAGCGGAAAGCGGAGTGCCCCCTTCGTGATGACCGGCACGGTAAACGGGCAGGTTTACCTTAGGGAGTGCTTACAGAAGCGCTTACTACCACTATTGAAGCAGCACGAGGGCCCGACCATCTTCTGGCCGGATCTCGCTTCGTGCCACTATTCAAAGGACGTGTTGGAGTGGTACGAAGCCAACGGGGTCACCTTCGTGCCAAAGGAAATGAACCCGCCCAACGCGTCGGAGCTTCGCCCAATAGAGAAATATTTGGCGATTATGAAGCAGGCCCTCCGGAAGAACCCAAAAGTTGTCAAATCGGAGGCGGACTTCAAGAGAAAATGGATTTCTGTTCAAAAAAAACTACAATCTGACGTTGTACAGAACCTTATGGACGGGGTAAAGAGGAAGGTGCGAGCATACGGGCTTGGGCTCGAAGTATGAATAAAAAGAAAATGCCAAAAGTTGTTTAAAAGTTTTTATTTTACTGTCTAAAATTTTCTAAAAGATCGGTCTACTGGGCGAATTTCTACAGCGTTTTTTCCGTGATGCAATTTGATGTGACACACCCTTTATTTTAAAAAAATCGGGAAACGTAGGAAAAAACGTTTTAAACCGCATTTCATCAGCATCCGTTTAATTCTTGTTTTGTTGTCAAAAGATAGATGAACAAATAATGATATAATGGATAGCAAAAATATTCTTTGTTTTATTTTTACAGAGCTCAAAAAAAAACGTCCGAAATTCGTGTCCCTACACTAGAATACCCCCTTAATCTGAATCCAAAATTCATTCGGGATTGGTATATAAACCTGAATCTGGATCCGAATTTGGTAAATTTGAACTTCTGTATTCACTATTCACTATATCTGCAAGCTCTGAATGATCTGAGCTTGGGTAGACTGTACAATTCGTAGTTGCTCTCCGTGATTGACCTGAATCAACGCAATAGCACAAAGAACACACAGAATGACGCTTGGGACTAGCAAATCATTCTCGTTGTGCAATTTCGGTGATTCGAGCTTTGAATGAAATAACGACGCCGGCCACGTCCTTACAGTCACCAGGGGAAGGGAAGGAATGTTAGTATGATATTCGTCGCCCGAAGGCCAGAAGGGTCGCCTCTATAGCGTGGTTCCCTAGCGTTTATCATGGAAGGGATAGTTGTTAGTGAGAATGGTTAAAAAAAAATCAGGATTCACTGCGGTAAGTGATGTGATTCTAAACGTGAACTCTCAATTATTCGTCGAAATGAGATTTGAAGAAAGTATACACTCTTATCGGACCGGTCATGCATTTCGTTATTTCATTTTTATAAGTTCCATCATTTTTCAGACATGCTTCCACTGTCACACTAAGGGATCGAAAAGGCTCAACATGTCACTAGATGGCACTCAAATTGTAATTTTATCACAAGCACTTATTTCAAGTTTACAAAATCAAGACACAGGACTCCGACGCTCCAACTCCTCCAACCCGACTCAGTTTGGCATATTTCATGTTTCATGTTTCATGGCATGCGATAAACCCAATCTCCCTCGCCCCGTCCGACCGACCCTCTGCGCTGTAACTAAAGCCAATCTTAATAATAAATGTGAATGGCTAAAACGTGAGCGGCGGCGGTTCGTTTGCTTCGCGTACAAAACGCGTATTGATTTCTGCCATCCGCTCCGCGCACAGTGCTGCCATCTCGCTATCGATTTCTTACCCGATGAAGTGACGGAAGACGGAGAGGGAATCTATGGGCGGCGATATTTTACATCAGTTTACGGCTGGAATTTTAAGATAAATAAATGTTGTGAAAGTACCGTTTTTTCCCGTCTCTCTCTCTCGCTCCGTCGTCGCTATCAACAAACCTCTGGGGTGGCGATACAGAACGCTAAAAATGATGATGATTCCTTCCAATCGTTTGTTTGTTCCGCAAAAATTGCACACGTATTTTCGTCCATGAGCTCATTTTCCCTCCCGAACCCGAGGTGGTGTTCCTTTCGTTACGATGCGTATCGCGCCCAAGGGCTCACTTTTTTTTTTGCGCAAAAATGTGACTGTAACCAAATAAGGTAATAAAGCATAGATTTTAACAACTTTTTGTTTCACTTGCCGTGGTCTGTTGCATACCTAAACGGATTGTTAGGAATTCAATTTTTGAATTCTTCATTTGAATCTCAAATTCGGTTCTCTTAATCCTGAATCATGTACTGAAATATTTCGGTATAAACTTTGAATTTAAATCCTGATTTATTCTACTGAACCAGTATGACATTTTAAAAAAAAGCAGTATGTCCGATAGTACACTCAAATTGTGCACTCGAATTTCCGATTTTCTGTTTTACTTGTGGATTTCAAATTCAATTCCAGTTCGTAATCATAATTCACTTTTTCGATTTGAATTCACATCCAAATTCAGATCTAAATTCATATTTCAAACTTCAGATCCGGATTCGAAAAGCATGTATCAGATCTAAATTCCTAATTAAATTTCAGCTACTGATTTTTGGATTCATTCATCGAATGAAATCCACTTCACTTTCACTTAGTTCGATTTTTTTCATGTTCCAGATTTGGAATTAGAATCATGAATTTGAAATTAGGAATAGGGGTCTGTAACCGATAGCGAATTAGAAATCCGGATTTCGAATTCTAACTCAGTCTCAAGCGCAGATTCTAATTTATATTCGAGGTTTGAACATCAGACTAAGATTCAACGTCCAGATCGTGACTTAGACTTCAAATTTACACTCCATATTTAATTTTATGTCTCTGATTCCAAATTCCAACATTTAAGCCGAGTTCAAATTTTGCATTCGCGTTTAATATTAGATTCCTACGTTGGACCTCATATACAGTTCTTTGAATTTTAAATTAAAAAAATCCGAACGTTGGTTTTAGATTCATATCATTCCCTTATTAGATTGAAATTGTCGACTCGGATTTCAGATAGTGTTTCCAGTGTTCCCCAATTCAAAATTCATTCTTCATTTTTTTCTTCATGATTCATATATGACGAATTTCATGCCAACTCGTCTTAGGAGTTGGCAGCACCATCTCAGATAGCAGTGAAACGTTGTGGATGTTTAGACATGGGTCATTTTAGCAACTTTGCATACTTGAAATATTCGAAAAATAATTAGACTATTTACTTTTTGGAAAAAGACAATTTTTTCTTTTAATTTTTTACAAAAATTTATTACTTAAAAACTATGATACCTACAAGATTCTTGTCAAAAGATGAAATGTAGGAAATTATTCAAATTTTTACAAAAAAAAAATTTGCTGACAAAAAGATGTTTCATTTTCTTCATTTTTGTCAAAAACGTAATTTTTCAAAATTCCCAAGAATATATATATGAATAGCCTTTAAAATTTCCAACATCGGAAGATGGGCACTTTTACAGGCAAAAAGTTTTTCGAACAACAACTTTTTCATATTTTCTTTGAAAAAAAAAACAACTTATCCCGATTTTGTTTATAGACATGATAGCGGCATAATGTATTCGACAAAGTTTTAGATCTTGTTAAAATATAAACTATTGTCGAAGACATCAACTTTCTATCTTTTATAGTTTATGGAATATAAGTAATTTTTGTATAAAGACTCCTGAAAAAAATAATGTTTTGTTCGTAACATTTTTGTTTGTAAATTCTGTCAAACGTTATTGACATGTTTCCAAATAGAGAAAAGTTAGCAGAGCATTTTAAATGCGTAAATTTATACATAAAAATGTAACGAATTGAACATGAATAGTATTTTTTCAAATAAAACATGAAAAAGTTGTTGTTCGAAAAACTTTTTCCATGCAAATGTGCCCATCGTCCGATGTATGGAAAACTCGTTGGAAATTTAAAGGGCTATTTATATCATTTTCTTTCAGAATTTTAAAAGCTTATGTTTTCAAGAAAAATTACTTTTAATTTTCAAAATATTTTTTTTCAATGAAATTTTTTTCGAAAAAATTCTTTGGTAATCTTTAATGAAAACCGAACCGTTTTCCGAACAACAACTTTTTCATGTTTTTCTTTGAAAACATGCTATTAATGTTCTATCCGTTACATTTTTATGTATAAATTATCGCAATTTGCATGATCTGCTAACTTTTCTCTATTTAGAAACATGTCAAGAACATGTCAAACGTGATAATTTACACACAAAAATGTTACGAGCAAAACATTATTTTTTCAGGAGTCTTCATACAAAAATGACTTATATTCCAAAAACTATAACAGCTAGAATGTTGACGTCTTCGACAAAAGTTCATATTTTAATAAGATCTAAAACTTTGTCGAATACACTATATCGCTATCTTGACTTCAAACAAAATTAGGATTAGTTGTTTTTTTTTTTCAAAGAAAACATGAAAAAGTTGTTGGAAAAACTTTTTCCCTGTAAAAGTGCCCGTCTTCCGATGTATGGACGACTAGTTGGAAATTTCAAGGGCTATTCATAAATATATTGTTGGGAATTTTAAAAAATAAGTTTTTGAGAAAATAGAATTTTAATTTTTAAAATAACTTTTTTGTCAGCAAATTTTTTTTCCAAAAATTTGTTTCTATTTTTTTGTGAAAATTCAAACAATTTCCTACATTTCATCCTTTGACATGAGTTTGGTAGGTATCATAGTTTTAATGTTATAAATTTTTGTAAAAAATTAAGAAAAAAAAATTTGGCTTTTTCCAAAAAGTAGTCCAATTATGTTTCGAATATTTAAAGTATGCAAAGTTGCTTAAATGACCCATGTCTTTACACCCACAACGTTTCACTGCTATCTGAAATTGTGCTGCCAACGGCCAGTTCAGTTGGCATGAAATTCGTCATATGATTTCCATATCCTAGATCTAGATCAGATCTATTACAGGGCGGACTCGATTATATGTGATTCGATTATATACAATTTTGGACTCGATTATATACAGTTTGAAAAAAAAATATTTTTTTTACATTTCAAATATGACTTCAAGAAAAAAAGTAACCTCTGAACGTTAAGGTGGAATTCAAGTGGCTATTATTTGTATAGTGGGGTAAAAATCGTGATTTTTGATGATTTTGCTTGAATTTTCACCAGAAATTGTTTATATCGATATTGCAGTGAAACTAAGAAAGCTAGAATTTAGGTGTCGAAGAACAAATTGTAGAGTGGTTTGAGAACTTTAATTTGGTTGATAGAAACAATCAAATTCAAAATGAATTTCTGGGATAAAACTAATAATCACACATTGAAACTTACTAACTTTGAAATTTTCACTTACAAAACAGTTATTTAAATCTACTAATTTAGATGTTTCACTACTATATCCTGTACTAAATTTTCTCATCTTTCAAATGAAGGCAACATAATTGGCTTAAGTAGCGTTCTTTTTAGTGTAGAGCCAGTTTGAGTCAACAGAGGCTGAAACAAAAAAAGTTTTATAACTCTGTCATTGTTGAAATTCGAACATATGCGTAGAAGGATTAAATATGATCATCTATCACCTTCTGAGAGATTCTGGAGAAAAATATGTTTTTCATGTGAGAAAGGTGATTGCTGACTTTAAGGGGATGAATAAAAAATTAAATTCTTCTTTTATTAATAAACGACATCGATATATTCGACATCGATTCGATTATATACAGTGAAAAGAAATCGGAGACTGCATATAATCGAGTCCACGCTGTATTTTAATTCTAGAATGAGATATCAAATTCAGATTGAGATCCTCGATTTCCGGTCACATATCGCAAATGTTAACCTCCAAGCTACAAATTCAAGATCAAGATTCTGATTCCAAATACCTGATTAACATTTTACTCCCAGAACTTTATTTCAAGCTCAAGTTTTGAAACCAAATTTTTAATCGAATTTCGAATTAATTGTTTTCCTTTGCCAGAATAGCTAAGACCTGCGCTTGAGAATATGTGTTGTCTACACAGAGAATAAATATTTAATTTTTTTAAAAGAGAGAACCGATGGAATAAATTCCATTATTAAGCTCATTGAAAATAAGCTAAATAATAAAATTGAGAATAATCAAATAATTGAGATATGCGTAAAAACAACATTTAACAATATTGTGCATTGTGTACAAAAACTATGCAATAAGTTTCAGATTCAATTCAAATTCAAACTCTGTCTCAAAATTCCGTGCTCATTTTGTAGATTTAGGATTCAAATGTTCAGATTCTGAGATCACTTACTCGTGTTACAGATTCTACATTTATAGTTTCAAATGCTAGATTTAAATTTCAGATTGGAAATTCCCAAATTTAAAAATTCGTTTATAGACTTCGAATCCTTGAACCCAATACAGGTTTATATTCCAATGATACCCAAATAATCAATAAGTATAACGTACAGCATGGGATTAGTTTTATAAGCTACTTCAAAGACCGCTTTTGACTGATTGACGGATTCTGATTATTGAATTCCTAATGTTAAAGGATTTTTGATTAAAAATGCTAGTTTCAAGATTCGAATATTAAATCGGTGGTTTCGAAGCCAAATTCATTCAAGATTTCAGTTCAAAATAAAATCTGGTATTCAATCTTGAATTTGATTTTTTTTTGTTCGCGCAATTATTTTGTGGAATCAGCTTCCAGCTAACATTCATACAATTAGCTGAAAAATTGTGGGCTTCTACGATATAATTAAGTTTAATCAATTTAGTGTTTAGTTTGAATAAAACAAAAAAATAAGGTTAGAAACCTAGAAATCGATTGTAGGAATTCATTAGCGAAAACTCTTACTCTACAAGTATAGCAATGAATACATAAAATGAATTTGAAGTTTAAAGTTTACAGAACTGAATTTAGAATCCAGTTTTTGGAACAGAAAATCTAAAATATGGCGTTAGAGGTAGAATTGAATAATAAAATACATTAAAGCCGAAATTCAGAGTCGAAATTTGAATTTGATTTTAGCAAAAATACAGAACAGAACTTGAGATACGAATCGGAAATCAGATTGCCGATTTTGATTGCGAAACTTAAAATAGTGAATCCAAAACTGTTAATACCGTATTTGCGATCGGAGATCTAGAACTGCAAATAGTTCTTGGCATGGATATCGGATTCTGGAATCTGAAGCATAGTTATTTAGCGGCTAATCACGACCAGGATCTGAAATCATTGTCTTTATTACGTCTGCGTTTGTTCCATATTCAGAGCGTTTGATTTTTAAATTCTTAAATCAGAGATTTGGAAGCCTGATTCATTGAAGATTCCAATTTCAAATGGAATCTAAATGTAAAATCTCATTTCTGAAACAGAAAATCTAAAATCTGTGTCTAAAACCCGGCCTTAGTATTAGAATTTTATAATGAAATAAATCAAAAGCAGAATTTTAATCCGGAATTTTACAGTCGATATTTTGAATATAGAATTTTAAAAAACACAGATCTGAATTTGAGATCCAAATCGGGAATCTGCTATTAAAATCGTGAATCCGATATTTAAAATGTCCTATTTTCAATCTGAGATCTGGAATTGCAAATAGTTCTGGGCTTGCATCTCTCGGATTCCGGAATCTCAAATATACAATCTAGTCGAGAACTGATATCATGAGTTTGAATCTCGGCCTGGATCTGGAATATTAGTTCAAAATCTTAAATTCAATTCGAGGATATGATTCTGAATCTGCGTTTTTTTTTTCATTAATTAAATAATATTCATTCAAAATTTCTGTTTCAAATGGAATCTGAAATGTAGATTTCTAGAATCTGTATCTAAAATACGATCCCAGTAGTGATATGAATCTAATAATGAAGCAAATCAAAACCAGAATTTGAGTCCGGAATTCAAAGACGAAATCTTGGATTTGAATCTCGGAGTCAGGAATTTGAAGTATAGAATCGAGTCTAGAGTCTGAATCTACACAAGTATTTGAAATCTTGGTCTAGATTTCAAAATTTTTATAGGATATAAATCTTGTATGCGTTTGTTCCGAATCTGGTTTTAAAATCATGAATCCGTTACTTTAAACTCCGTAATCTGATACATAGAATCTAGTCTAGAAATTAAATCTAGAATCTGAATCACGGGCATGGATCTGAAATTGTAGTCCAAAATTTTGAAATCCTAAAGAATATAAATCCGAATCTGCGACTATTCTATATTCATAGCGTAGAGTTGTGGAATCGATTCCTTAATCATAGATTTTGAAGCCTGATCCTTTTAAGATTTTAGTTTCAAATGGAATCGCGAATGTAGAGTCTCGGAAATCTTAGATTTGAATTTCAAATTTCAAATTTACATAACTGAATTTGAGATCAGATTTTAGAATCTATCATTGAAATCGTGAATTCTAAACTTTAAATTCTGAAGTACAGAATCTAGTCTAGAACTTGCAGCCAGAGTCCGGATCTCATGTCTTTGGAATAGTAAATCCAGAATCTGTATCTATAATCCAATCCTAGAATTAGAGTCTATTAATTCGTTATTTATTATTAATTTATTATCAAAATCAAAATATGAATCCGGAATCCCGAGTCCATATTTTGAACTTAGACTTCGAAATTTACAGAACTGAATTTGAGATCCAAGTCGAAAATCTGCTATCGAAATCGTGAATCCGAAACATGGAATGCCGTATTTGCAAACTGAGATCTGGGATTGCAAAAAGTGTTTCGGGCTTTCGGATTCTGGAATCTGAAGTATAGAGCCTAGTCTAGAATTTACATCTAGAGTCTGAATGTTGGCTGGATCTGGACTGTTAATCTAAAATTTTGAATTCAAGTCTAGGATATAAATATAAAAATGTATATGCCCTATCATAGCGTAGATATCTGAATTCAATAAATAAAATTCCGAAATCTGATGATAAAATCGTGAAACTGAAACACACAATACTCTATTTTCAATTTATGATCTGAAATTGCAGATAGTTCTGAGCTTGGATCTCTCGGATCCTTGAATCTCAAGTATATAGTCTAGTCGAGAATTTAAATCTAGAGTCGGAATCTCGGCCCGGATCTGGAATTTTAGTCCAACATCTTAAATTCGAGTCTAGAATATGATTCTGAATCTGCGTTTATGCCATATTCATAGCTTTGATTCTTGGATTCAATTTTCAAATCAGAGATTTTTGAGCCTGATTTATTCGAAATATCGTTCAGCTTCTCATGTCTAGATATCATCCCTATCAGCGCCTTCGGGTAGCGGAATACATGATCTGTTCTGAAAGTTTTTATGGATTTTGTTTTCCCGTTTTTTATCATCCAAGCTTAAGGATAAAATTTAACTGGATACTAAATTCATGAACTTGTACATTGTATGGTGAGGTGGTGGAGGTCTCTCAAGAGATAATAAAAAAAGGAAATCAACATAAAGAATGGAACGCTCTACCCACTCGCAGGGGGTTTAAAGAGAATCATGTTCATTAGATTGGTTTACGATCGGTAATCCCGAATAAGCAAAAAAATTCATCAACGTGTGTTAAGCGAATATTTTACAGAAATCAATGTGGCAATGTGTGGGTGTTCTAAATTCACCACATCAATCGAGCATACCACCGTAATTGTTTGAGGAAGGTTTTCGCAGAACCGAACCATTCATTATTTTTGGCTCTTGAGGTCTTCTGGTGAGATTACTTAATTGAAATATATTTACGTTATTCAGGCGAACAGACAGTGAACATCATAACAAGTTGGGTAGTTAATTCAAGTACATATGTGAAGAGAAATCAATCCAACCAGAACAATCATAGAATCGAATCTCATTACGAAGAAAATTCAATCAGACCTCCCACTATCGCAGAGAAACACGGTTCACATATTGTACCTAATAGAGATCCTCAGTAACGAAGAGACAATCCCCCGATTCGTCTCAAGGGTTCGAAATGAGTTCCCAAGAAAACAACGCCGGCGTGGTAATCAATTTTCCTTCGCGAAATACGACGCCGTCGACGAGACACAAGAGATCTATTTTAAAAACAACCAAGACCTTTTCGGTTCGCATCTGCCAAACAACGAAAAAAAAATCCCTTTTTCTCATATCATTACATTCGTCACAAGCGCTCTCGACGCTGGACGTGATGCAGACGCTACGACGACGTCTGTTATTACGTTTTGCGTAACTCGCAACGCCGTTGCGCCACACCGACCCCGATGGGACCAATCTTGTTCGGCCCGAGGTGATGATGCGTATCGCCGCCGCCGCACAACAACCCCCGGCGCCATCCGTTACATCCCGACATTTGTCTCTCCGACGGTGCGTGACACGACGACGGATGGAAGCAGGAATCTATTTGCATCGTCGATCACACACATCCTTCCATCGCGTGCGAAGCAAAGAACAAAACAAAGCGACCCGACCCGAAACGGTCATCATGATGATTACTCTCGAGTCCTATTCGTCGAAATACACGCACATTTCGCGTTAAAATTTATTACCCATTCCGTCGTCCGTTCGAGAAATTGATGCTCGCCACGCGATTCTCTCGATGCAGTCATCTTTCTGTTATTCTAATGGTTGTCTTTTTTTTCTCCTCTCATCCCCCTTTCAGGTCACAACAAGAAGGGATTCCCCACGAATCCGATGTTCCCGGGGGATATCCCATCGTACTCGCCACCGTTTCGGGCCTCGTTCACGCCTCCACTGCCTCGCAATTACACTAATCCGTTCGCGGACAAACCGACCCTGCGGGGCACCAACAGTGACAGCGCCATCATCAACACCGGTAGCTACGTGAATCGTCGTCCACTGCCACCGCCCAGCTTGATGCCCGGCCACGAGCGAATTCCCATCCGGCCGGATCTGAACGGGTCGGGAGGGAGTCCCCAGCAGAAACCGCTGCATCCCCAGGACATTGCCAACGGCGGTGGCGGCGGGGGAGGAGTCGGTCTTGCACCTCCGGTCATTGGGGGTCCCTCGAGTTCGTCCCAATCGATCGAGGCGCAGCGCAAGAAGGCGCTGAACACACCCTCGGAGAAGAGCAACAAGCTGGATTCGGCCAAGAGCTACGGAGTGGACAATAAGTTCATGCTGGACGCAAATGGGGGGAACTCCAGTGCAATACTGCCAAACGGGATGCATTTCCCGTCGATTTCAAGGATACTGAGTGGGTCCAATGGGCGCACGCAAACGATTCCGGACGTGTTGCTGCGGTCGGTGACTTCGGCGCCAAGGCCAAACCAACCGACGTTCGATCTCAACCCACCGGTGACATCGCTGAGCAATGCGAAGACGCTGAACAAGGGTAATCAGGGTGATCGGAGTGAGGATGAGAGCGATGATTTCGAGGGAGGGAATGAGAACAGTGGTAGGGATCAGGGCGATGAAGATGACGATGAGGAGGACGATGACTCGGTTGTGGTGGAGAAGGACGGCGGGGGTTTCTATTCGACCCAGGCGCAAAGTGTTCAAACCAGCACGGTGAGTTCGTTTATGCATTTGTCCTCCTCGTCGTCTCCGATTACGCAGAAGATGCCGAATCTGAACCTCAAGTCGGTGATGATCAAGGCGAACGCCAGCGGCGAAGATGGTCAATTAGGTAGCGGAGGATACGCTAACGATAGGAACTTCGCTAGCGACATTGAAGATATCAGCACGTGGACGATCGCGTGGAACATCCACGTGTATCTGTCGGCAATACTGTTCACCATCCTTGCCGTGTACTCGATATTTAAGATAATTTTCTACGATAAGCTAACGCATCTTTTCTCGCAATCGTACTTCATCAGCATCCATCTGATTCTGATCATAATCTGCTTGCTGCGCATTTTCTACCTTTGCTACGACGCGTACAATATCCACTTTAGCTTTAATCTCTTTACCTCCGAGCTTCTGCTGAACCTTCCGCTGACTTTCCTCACGACGACCTTCGCCATTTTGATCCTGTTTCTGTTGCTGAGGTCGATCAACCACAAAACCAACCGGTACAGCTCGATTCTCCGTCCACTAACGATCATGATCGGTTCCGGGGTGCATGTGGGGCTCTGCGTGACCCTCCATCTGGTGGAATCGTACGAAACCCAGCAGTTCTACCACAAGCAGGCCCAGCTGATGGCCAACAGCCGGGGCGGACAGAGTGGCCATGGACCCACCAACATTCAAATCCCACCGCGAGTACTGTCGCTGATCTGCCAGATCATCTACATCTTCATCTGCCTCTCGCTGGGGATCCTCTATCTCTACATGTACCGTCTGTTGAAGCGCATTTTGCACAAGAGCCAGAACTACATCCACGGGTACAACAATTTGTCGTACGCGATCCACATCACGATCGCGACCGCCCTGCTGTTCATTCTGCTGGCGGCGCTGCAAATCTACGGTGCCATCAGTATCAGCTCTCAGACGAAGGTGAAACTGTCGCCGAACAACAACCTGAACGATGGGTCCGCCAAGAAGACCCTGTGGGCTTCGCACATCGAGATCGATTGGTTCCAGTGGGGCTACCAGTTCAGCCTGCGGTTCATTGAGATCGTGATCATCGCGCTGCTCTCGTGGGTCACCGGACTGAAGACGGGAACGTCGAAGGTGATCCAGCGGGAGAAGGACATGGAGCAGCCGAACGCGAGTGGGTTTGCCCTGTTCCCGTGCACTTCGTCCTCCAGCCAGGAGAACTTCGAGACGGACTATCCGGCGGTTTGCAACGCTAACACGAATCTGCACACGTACACACTGCGCACGGGGAAACCGATCTACGACGATAACTTTGCGCTGAACTCGTTGAACTTGGAGCAGAACAGCAACCAGGATTTGCAGCTGGGACCGGGTGGCGTTGGGGGCGAGTTCCAGCGGTCGATCGAGACCAACAGTATGCGGTCGAGTTCGCACAATTACAGTAACAACTACAACGGTAGCCAGCAGGCGGATGGGCACGAGGATTTCATGAACGATGGCGATCAGATGCCGGATCATTACGAGAACCCGAACTTTGAGCTGAAGCATCACCACCATCGGGGGGTGGTGGAATCGCAGGGTGGTGGTGGTCCTCAGTATCACGATATCATAGACAACTGCTACTCGGAACCGATCAACGCGCCACCGTACGATACGAAGAGTCTGCGGGGGGCGGCGATACCTCCGGTGCATATGCCACCGCAGGGGCCGAGGAACTATGATTTCCAGAACTTCGAAAGGCCATCCTTCGAGCAAGCTCCCTCGTCGCAGTCGATTTCGCGGGGTGAGTTCAGGGCTTCGAAGAATCTGAAGACGCTGAAGAATAGCGGTGGAGTTGGCGGTGGCGTTGTCGGTGCCGGCGCGGGTCAGGCAAGTTATGACGGTGCGAACACGATGGGTCATCATCACTATAACCACTTCAACAACTACAATGATTCGTTCGAGCGACGGATTGGGGTTCGGAAGAGCGGTACGCTGAACAACATCGGTGGGATGCATTTCAACCAGCACGTGGGGGGAAGTGGGCGGAACAATAACAACTCCAACTCGTCGGCTTCGTCTTCGACTTCATCGAACAATCGTGGTGCAATACATCAGCAGCAGCTGCAGCAGCAGCAACAGCAAGGTCCGGGCCAGGGAAGACCTCCGCGAGGAGTTGGTCCCGAGAGGCACCTCAACGGTGCTCAGACGTTGAGTTCGTCCGGTCGGGGAGTCCCGGATCATCACCATCATCACCACCACCACCCGCAGGCAGCTCCGCGAAATCTCCCCGGTGGAGATTTTGTACATCCGGGAAGCTTCAACGATCGGCTAGCGAACGGGGCGGATCACCATTCGTCCCAGGACAACATCAACAACTTCGACGACAACAGCAGTTCGGCGAGTTATTACCACAGCAAGAAACGCTCGCGGGAATCCTCCAGCTCGAGCTACACCGGGTTCAACACAAACAACAACAACGGAACCAGTGATCATGGCCCGCAGAACCTGGAACCGGGCGGTAGTTCCTCGCCGACGATGTCCGGCTCGAACGTGCCCATCAATGGACTGAACGGTATCGGTGGGGGAGGTAGCAGCTCGGGTGGATCGTCCAGTGGGGTTCTACCGGGGAAGATTGCCCCCGTTGGCGTCCCCACTGGAGCCGCCTCTGGTGATAGCTCGTCGATGCTGGTCGCCGAGCAAGGTTTCGTGCGGTTCCGGGCCCTCGAGGACCCCACACTTAGCTCGCGAACCAACCTTAGAGATAAGAACAAACTATTTATGAATTCTTAGAGTTTAATGACCGAACGGCAGCTGCTGCAACAGCAGCAGCAACTGTAGACCGATGTTCTTTTTTTGCCTACTCTCTCTTAGATTCTGTTTATTCGACTAGGATTTAAAGCGCAAAGGACAGAACACACAACATTCGCATGTGTCAGCGATTCCCTCCGCCGTCGGGGGGAACGCCAAACTATGAACGTAATTTTCCCCATCCATTAAAACACACAAACAAAAACAAAACAAACAAGTCTCGTTGTAAATAGTTAGCGCGAAGATATGCGGAATTAAGGCGAAACAATTTCAGTCACAAGTGATCGATTTATTACTAATTAGAAGAAGGTAAAAAAACGGCTACGGCTCTTTAGGAAGTAAGGCAGAAAAAAAAACAATTTGATGACATTTAAATAGCTGTGTATAAAAAAGTATATATATAAAAAACACACGCAAGAATTTAAGGTTTTGCTGTGCCCCCCATTCGTTGTCGGCCTACGGAAGCCCGTGTCGCCCTTCGTTGTAAATTATTGTTCCTTTCCCCGTCCCTAGCCAGCAACCCTAAACACATACACACGCGCTCATGATATCCTCGTCTCTTTGGCAGTCACACTATCTCGCTCTCTCTCTCTCGTTCTCTCGTTCTCTCCCACCGTCTCCGGTCTCTTTCGAATGTGTGTATTCTCCCTTCGGCTGTTCTTTCGCTCTCGCAGTGTGCCCCACTCCCCAACTCCTACTCATTCCTGGTCCTCCTCCGGCATTGGTATAGAATTGCAGCAGCGGAAAAAACAAGAATCGGAAACTTTTGTGCTATAATTAGAGAGACTCAAAAAAAAGAGGAACCCCAGAAAGGAAGAAACTGTAATTAACTTGACAGAAAGCAGCTAAGCAGCGCGAGCAAAGAATTTGATTGCAAAGCAAGATTGAAACAGAAAAGAGATGCAACCAATTGTGATGATTTAATCCGTCGTTTCACTTTGACACGTTCATACATAGATACACTAAAACACACATAAACACAATGAGATAAGTGTCGATATCTCGGATGAAACGCTGAATCCTGAAGCGGAAAGTTAACGAAAAACTGACACACAATAGTTAATAGTAAAAACGAGCATAAATAGTTTAGCAAACTCTGAACTGAAACAAAAAAAAAACAGTAAATAAAACAACAGCCGATGATTTCGTGTAATAGTATTCGTTCTAGTTTAATATGGTTTCATCGATTGTTTTTTAAAGTTTTGTATATTTACAACTTCAATTGGTTTTTAAGTTCCCGCACAACGCTTAGGTCCCCCTCATAAGAGGGAGCACTACTTCGAACGTCCAGCAGCTGCAGCTTCGCTCGCCACTTTGAAGAGCGGCTTGTGTCAGCAGAGTCGACAGTCGGAGGTGTGGATTAATCGTGGTCAAACTGTGAAAATTTGAGGCATTTCCCTCTCTGTGGCCAGGAACAAGCTCAAGACTGATATATTAAGAGGAATAACCACTCATCAGCTTCTCATAGTTCATCGTTACCTGGGATGAACTATGAGGAGCTGATGAGTGGTTATTGTAAGTAAGTTGGATCCACTTGAAAGGTATAAACCATATAAAACACCGATTTACATTTCGAAAACGAAAAATTGAAAATAAACTTTCCTCTCAGACGCTTCGTTTCATGCAGGTATATTTCCATAAACGCTTTCCTCTCTCTTGTTATTGAGTCACAATGAACTCGTTCATCAGTTATTTTCGCTCGTAACGCTCGTCAATTCATTTTTGGTTAAGGCAAATGGTTGTTTTAATTGGCGTGGCGAATGAATATAAATCTTCCTCTTCATTTAACTACTCCACCTCGACATGATCTTCGTTGCCCGCGTGTATAATCTTTTTTTCTTTCATGTGTATATGAAGTGAAACGAAAACTTGATTTCTGATGCAGAAAAGTAGTTACACCATTAAATGATGGCTCAATTCTTTACCTACCGTGAACTCATCTACAAATTGTAAATGTGAGAGAAAAACGAATTCAGTCTGAGAGGGAAGTCATTTGAATATGCCGTAAGGCTCATTTTACGGTGAAAAATGAAAGAAACACAGACGAAGCAAATACCGACGAAAGCGCCCGAAGAATTTATATTGTCAGTGAAACTGATGAAAGAAGCGAAACACACTTTCAGGTTGATGGTTTCATAGCCCCTTGGCGAATCTCGGTTGAATATGACTTTGCCGAGCCTTGATCTGAACACTCAAAAACAAACATAAACGACCATAAACATGGAAAATGGTTCAAAGTTTCACTCGTCCAGAACATACTTACTCTGTATTACTTTCAATAATCTTGAATTATGCGCTCCATCTCAGCCCGTTGGGTTTGCACAGACTCATCAGTGACCTTGTAATTTGTAGCCCTATTATGGCTCTTATTTAGCATATCTAATGCCAAAAGCATTTTTAATGCGTAGAAGCTATCAATATTAAAATTCTTAATGCATATAAATATCACTAAAACCGTTATAAACATAAACAGTGCTAAACAAAAAAGCTAAACAACTTGACTAAGGGATATGGAAAGGTGCTTCAAAATCTCGAGTTCAACTGCATTCATGGCTTTCTGGTCTGAAAAATATGGATGTTAACATACAACAGCGGCTACCAGATTTCATTTAGTTTTAATTCAGCCTTTTTAGGACAGATGTGCGAGTATAGAAGGGTAAAATCGTCTAAGAAAAAAAAAATGGAACACACTCCGATCAAAGCAATCATCATCAATGAGCTAGATTGTTATGATTTCAATAGCCTGTTTTCAAAACAATTTGTAAGATATTGAAATTATTTTTTAGTCGGTAAAGAGGTATTAACGTTCAAAACCTAGCACTCCAGCGTCATTCTTACGTTTTCAAAACTTTGAACTTACACCCCGGTACGGAAATGAAAGATGTAGTCCTACGTTAAAAAGACAGTAGATCGGCGTAATTATGTCGCCAAGTGGTTGTGATCGTGTGACCTACAGCACTCGAAAAACTCGACCCATCAATACAGCAATTCAGCGAACTATCTAAACGGCTGAAACGTTACCCTGACTCTGTATAGCACCAAGAACAAAATCGGATGTTCAGAGACAACGAGAAAGCGTTCTACGACCAGATATGCGACAAGAAGCCCGAAGGTTTGCCAGATATCAGTTATGTGACGAACCTCTGGGCTGGTATTCGGGAGACCGCAATACAACATCGCGAAGGACGTGTCCTACGCAATCTTTATGAATTCGCAACCTGTGGTGTCACCTTCCTCATCCCAAAATGCATCAACACATCGAACCCATCATATCCCGATAACATGTTTATTGAGAATGTACAAAATGCTAAGTAGCATCATAATTTATCAGTTTTTCTGCTCATGCGAACAATACAACATTTTCACAGAAGAGCAGGAAGGATGTAAGAGAAATTTTATCGAAATAATATCGACTTTTGACTCCATAACTTACTCGTTTCTTGTAAAGGTATTGAAGCTCTATAAAATTGACCCAGCTGTAGTTGGAATCCTACAGCATGTGATTTTCCCCACCACGGAGGTCTCTGAAACTCAGACCCTCAAAATCAGTTTTCGTTTAAGTTGATCCCTGGGAAATCGATATGGATCCCGAAGGGGTCGACCACTTTGAGAATTCCTGGTCTACACTGATTCACGCCAGCGTCTTGGTGTAGCTATCCGGGTTGTCGAGAACATAAGCAGGGACATCTACATGAAGTTCGACCTTGACAAGTCTGTCTTCTGAAAGGACAATATACCGACTTCAAAGTCTACGAGGTTTACAAAGGCGAGATTATGAGGGGCATGGTTTGTAACGAATCTTATAAAAATCTTGGATTCTGACAGTTCACTGGGATTCGCCACTCCGACATCAAGACGAATCTGAGAGACAAGTTTTATTAGTTGAGTGAACTGTGTTCTGAAGACTGTCCTGAACGCGGGGAACAAGGTACACACGATAAGCATACCCCCAGCTCCCCTGCTGTTCTTCCGTTTTTGAGTAGTGAAATGGAGCAAAACCCATGGACATAGAAGTTCTTGGAAGCTTGAGAGAAGGTTGAGGAAAGCATTCAGAGAGGCCAGAATGCACTCTTCTCAACATGCACTGGAGAGAGTGACGCTGTCAAAAAATAGGATTTGAAAACGTTAACATTTCTGCACTATGTGCACTGCGCTGCGCTTGAAAACTTGAAAACGTACTGACCTTGGACACCTCTTTCAGGGTCCATCTTCCACAACAGCAGTTTTTTTTGTACCGTGTTAGTATATGGAACACGAATCGTTCATTGAAAGGAAGGCGTTTGAGCATCTCGTAGATCTACTTCATCGGCTTCCCGCACTTACAGACCAAACTTCATCGTTGTTAGGAAACCGTACAACAAATACTGAGCGTAGAAGAGGGACTCGTGTTTTTTACTTCAATATTCACATCTGCAATAACAGGTATGCGTGTCCCAATACCTCTTGGAGTAGCACTTATAGATTTTACTATCGTCTCTGATTTCGTCATCTTCATGAGTTAATTAAGAAATCTGCGGAGTCTTTAACCCAACGCGATTTCCGCTAGTGAACATCCTGTTACCGGATGTCTTGTTAGAGAATAGACATAGTTTGCCTCATCCAAATCCTTTCACTTGTCAGCTTGGTTGAGCGCAGAGATTCTCAAAGTGCAGAGATTCTTTTAAACGCAACAACCGGTTCTTCGGGCATCGATAATCTTCCACCACGCAGTTTATTCTTAAAGTGCGAGAACAAGAAGAAGTTGTTGAGTGCCAAATCATGACTAGACGGTTTTTCACCGGTGTGAAAGCTCGCATTGTCATGGTAAAGGATGATTCATCGTCTTAAGTTCTTTTTTTTCTTATTTGGCCAAAGACTTGGCAAACGAATGTCCCAGGTTTATGTAAAGGTACTATTGTCGCGTTCCCAGTTTTCCGGTAATAGAACAGTCGACCATTTGCTTGGAAGTGATTCGAGCGCGAATAACTTTTTTTCGGGTTAGTTTCTCTTTGATCGTCGACTGTTATTATAGATCCATGATTGCTTTGTATTTTTTGTACCAATTGCACGATCGCTTTTTTGCAATCGTCAATTTTTTTTGACTCTGCTTTGCTTCTGTCTTTCAGTACAAGCTCTGCATTATGCTTACTTCGTGCATATTCTGAGATGAAAAATTTTGCACGTTTTGGGGTTAATAACATGCACCACTGTGTGATATCTATCGTCCATGCCTTCCTTTGTATCGTACAGCTGTGTCTGACATCAGCATTGTGAAGACTGCTGTCTGCTGGTTGGAGCGAGACTGTGACTTGAATAATGATGATCTTACCTTGAATTAACTTCTTGAACGACGCTCACGTGCCCAGTGGAACTTTAGCAGTCTCAACATAGAAATTTTGAAAACTCAACTAAACTCTCATTTATTTGGAAAACCTCGCTGCTGTCTGGTCACCAACTGGATGACTGATGAATCGTGAAGGCTGCGAAATCGCGGATAGCATGTTTATTCTATATAAATTGAGCCCTATATTTTTCCATCCACATTGTCAATAGAACGAATGCTGCATTTACTATTTCTATTTCATAAACACGTATCCTGTTTTCTAATTTGGCACTTTTGCTGAAAGACGTAGTCCTACGTCAAATCAAAAAAGGAACGATTTCTAGGGGTTTCGTTATTGTTGCACATACCATTTCAGTTATCTACGGTAGATTCTCGGGTGATTGCCGAGGTTTTCAAGAGTTGAGTTTGTAATGTTTGTAATGAGTCACTCATTTCTGAAACCTAGATCAAAAGGTCACTTCCAAAAAAACACGCTTGAATCAATATTCAGATGTGCTGTCACCATGCAATCTGAATCGAGATTCCTAAAGGCTCCTCTCCTCCAATGATGTGTACATTTGAAATTGATTTCAAAACGAATACTGGCGTTCAGAAAATATTTGAAATAAACTGTAAAAATCGTAAATTTGGGATGGAACAGCTTCTTTTTCATTCGCGCATAAAACGTCAAAATCAATCATAGCCTTTTTCACCACAGACAACCAACTCTGTACGAGCAAAATATTTCGCCTCTGGCTGAAACATATTAAAAGTTGTAATATTTCGAACATGTCCAGATTATTATGTTGGAACAGACCGCACATTTCTTGAAAGCATTTACTTTGACCAGTGAAACCACCTCCATCCACTGTATACGGACACAAGCCGCTCAGACGAACAGCAGCTCGTAGTTTACTTTAACGTGCATTTATTACTTTTTACCGCAAACAAACAGTCTATCAAGGTACCGAGCAAAGCGAAGCAACAGTAAATCTAACGGAAGCTAGTCTACATTTACATTACCCCGCATTTTTCCTTGGCTTCAGAACCTTTTTTTCTTTTCCCTACTGTTCAGTGATAGTATCAGCAGAGCGTCAAACGAAACAGTCGCATCACGTCCCATTTAGAATACACAAAAATTACAAAAAACAAAAGTCTGTGTAATTGCGAGAGAAAAACTGATTATTTTGTAAGTCATCGAAGATACACAATTGAAATTCATCTAAGCGAAAACAAAACTAGAAATATAAACGAAGTAACGGGAGAAAACACACAGAAATCACAACATAACATTCTTTCCTCTCTAATAACTGGTCGGTAGTTTTTGTTTCGGTTATCTCTTTTATTAATAGTTCATATAATCATGTGATGAAAAGCAAATGAAAAAGCTGAAAACAGACACAGAAAGACCAGAAAAAAAAACAAAAATACAAACGCGCAAATTCTCTCCTGCTGTAAATTTTTCCTCCTGTCGGACAAACCCATCTCTTAATTGTCTTCTCAAGCGTCACCATCATTACACATACACACACACACACCCGCCACGCATCAAGAAAACTTCTAGTGATAGGTGCGAAGAGTGGAAGTAAAACTGACCTTAACTGTGGAAAGTATCTCGATAGAAACAAATGAACAAAGTGAACGCATGTGTGGAAACTCTAGGATATGCTAGCAGAGAGAAGAAGAACGACGAAAACGAAAGTGACAAAAAACAAAAAAGCGCGAGGATGAACAAAAGTTCGTATATATAGATATACATTTAAAACAAACAAGCTCTAGTAAATATTAAGTCAGAAATAAAACAAAAAAAAAACACTGAACAAATGAATATAATGAAATTATAAATATTTAATAAAGAAAAATCACAGAACAAAAAAAAAGAATCAATCGCTAGAAAAGTGTGCGGCGAGAAAGAGAAACCTTTCTCAAAGTCTTTCTCTGTTGTAAAAAGTCGAAAAATTATTCTCCCCCCCTCCCCTTCATTTTCCCCGTACTCCGGCCCTTTTCTCTCTCCCATGCATTTACTTAACACACACACACTCACCGAGGACACACACATACGCAGACTCTGTATTTTTTCTGTGCTCGTTCTGGATAAGGTGTAGGAAGAGAGAGAAAAGAATGACGAAAATTACTATGCGAGGAAGAGAGCGGACAAAACGAAAGAAGAAAAGAAGAAGAGCGAAGCGAAAAGTGTTTTATTTTAGCCAGTAAGTAACGGAACACAAGTGAGAATCGTGGCGGATAAGGAAGCAAACAAAAAAATATTGTTTTATATATATTATATAAATAATATTCTCTATAATTACTGAAACAAGAAGAAGAAAAGGAACGGAAACACGTGGGGGAAAAACCAAGATCCCTATGTAATTGCAAATAATTGAAAGTATATACTCAGTAAAATAAAAAGTGAAAAAAATCTGAAGTGGCTGGCCGTTGTCGGTTGATGGAATGATAGAGAAACTCCTTCGATTGCCAAAATGTCCTCGCTCGGAGATTAACGCCTATTCGGAGTCTCCTGTTGTCAACTCTTCAGTCGGAATGCCGTACGTATAACAATCCGCTCATTTTACAGCGGGTTCCGATGACAATCTTCGTTAATTTTACAGCTGGACTCTTTCATCTCCAATGAAAATGAAAACTGATTTTCAACATATTAACCATGCAGAAATTGAGCCTGATGGAAAAGACTTTCAACAGATACAGGTAAGTTTCTTGGAAAATGCAAATTTTCGGATTCTCGATCTGGTCTGGCGGATATTGATAATTATACGGGACCGCAACCGCAACCTTTTCGCGACCAATTCTAACCTTCAGTCGTACATTTTATTGATTGAAATAGTCTAAAATGCAAAATATTATCAGCGTTGTACTACGAAATTATTTTACCCAATTCGCTTGTTTATCACTTCGGATATTATATTAGAAAAAAAGCGAAATTGAACAATAAATTCTGGTGAGATTGACCCTGAAAAGGTGTAGTTTTATTGCAACTCTATCTCCATCGTAGTCTTTCGAAAAGTTAATTTAATAACTTCAAAATTGATTATAAAGTGGTACTAAAGAAAGGAATACTGAACTAAATATTTCATACTTTCGAGTGGAGCTCAAGTTGCAATATCGTACCGAAAATTCAATTTGCAATATCCAAAATACATATCTTTTAATTTTTTTTTATTTTTCATACAAAATAGAAGTCATGCAGAAAATTTAAAAAATGGGCCCAAGATGGTAAAACTATTTTTAACGAACTTTGTGGAACATCGAATTTTTAGGAATTTTCGAAACTTCGAATTTTTGTATGTTAGCAGTCATTTTTAATCATAAAATTATAAATTCTGATGTGATTTAAAACTAAAAAGGTTATTATCAATCTCCTTCTAAATGCAACCATTCTCGAGATATTTATAAAAGAGAATAATTGTAATTTATTGTCTTTTTAATAGTAAATAAGCCCTTTAAATGTGTTTGTCGTGTTATACCGTCATGTTCATGAAATTTTATGAATTTTCTTACATTTTCCAACAATTTTTTTGATGGATTGAAGTTTGTATTAAGATAAAAAAGATTTTCTAGTTTCGCTACGTTTTGTAATAAACCACATGTCTTCGAATGTTTCGTAACGTAACTCCTAAACGTATGACTTTACCATGAGGATGTATTTGGAAAAGTTGTTGGAAATTATAAGCGAATTCATAAAATCTCATGAACATGATGGTATAACACGATAAACATATTTAAAGGGCGTATTTACTATTAAAAAGACAATAAATTACAAATATTTTTTTAAATATCTCGAGAATGGCTACATTTAGAAGATGATTGATAATAACCTTTTTTGTTTTAAATAACATCAGGATTCATAATTTGTGATTAAAAATTACTGCTAACATACAAAAACTCGAAGTTTCAAAAATTTCTAAAAATAGTTTTACCATCTTGGGCCCATTTTTTAAATTTTCTACATGACTTCTATTTTATATGAAAAAAAATTAAAAAATATGTATTTTGGATATTGCAAATTGAATTTTTATTTTGTAAATAAAAAAAAGAGTACTAATTTTTTTTCTCAGTGTACATTTTTTTCATATTCAACCATCAATACTCTATAACTCTTTCTAAGACACTATTACGGTACGACTCATAGTTTTTGAGATATAAGTTATCAAAGATTTCTCTTACTAAAATCGATACGCCCTATTCAAAAGTTACGCTTGAGTCAAAAAATTTCCAGTTGCTGTGAAAAACTCATATTTCCTCCAACCCAAATCAAATACACACTTTCATTGGAATCAAAAATACTATATTTTTAGGACGATTTCATTTGGAATTTCTATATTTAAAAAAAACATGCGTTTGATGGGTTCTCGTAGTCAAATTTGTTTCGTATTTGATCACTAAATGAATGAACGTAGATTCAATATCAAGGTACCACATTAACAAACATTCTGAAAGTTTAAAAACTCTTTAATAGAAAAAGTCACAGAAGGGTTATGTCCGAAGCACGAACGCAAAGTTGACGTAGGATTCCGCTAGGCTAGGCTCTTTGATATCGATTTGGTGGCCCTGAAAAGGGTCGTTTTGTTTGGTTGTTGGATATTGTTTAACTCACTTCACCAGTGTTTACAATCGAGTGATGATGACAGAAGGATCGTGATTAGTCGTTGGATGGTGCGTAACAAGATAGAAGATGTCGAAGTGCAATGAGATATGATGAGAGCCGACCTTTATGGCCCTGGACGAGATGGCTCCTGTGTTATGTATGGATGAAAAAAAGAAAAAAAAATCATCAATGTAATATAAGATTATTAGCATTATCGAACACAATTCTCAATTTTTCTCACCACAAAAAAAAAGAAGGATTTTCCCACGTACGTGTAAAATATCATCACGGGAGAACGGCTTATCAGATCTACGCCATCCGTATATTTAGCGAGTTTATCTTCACCAAAATTACAATGATAGATTACTTATATATATATATATATATATATATATATATATATATATATATATATATATATATATATATATATATATATATATATATATATATATATATATATGAGTTTTTGGGGCCGTTTTCGTGATAGTTTGAGACCCCTCCCCCCTCACTAAGGGATGGCTGCCATACGAATTAAACACAAAATTCCACATTACTCGGAAATTAATCAAACAAATGAAACCAAATCAGGCATATTGAGGTTTCAGGATGCAATAAATGTTTCTATAGTAATTAGACTCTCCACCCCCTTCTCTAAGGGGGGGCTGCCATAAAAATGAAACATAAATTTCTGCATTATTCGAGAATTATTCAAGCAAATGAAACCAAATTAGGCATATTGAGGTGTTAGGGAGCAATAAATGTTTCTATGGTAGTTTGACTATACACCCCCTTCTCAAGTGGGTGGGTGTCGGGTTTTTAGCTGCCTTCCAAATGAAACATAAATTTCGGCAAAACTCAAGAATTAATGAAGCAAATGAAACCAAATTTGGCATGTGGAGGTTTAAGGGTGCAATTAATGTTTCTACGGTGGTATGACACTTCACCCCCCTCTCTAAGGGGGAGCTGCCATACAAATGAAAGACAAATTTCTACAATTACATAGTGACAAGTGCGGTTAGTCCATTTGATGTTTGCGCTAGCGAAATTGATCATTGTTCGAAACTGGAAATGAATTTTAATGTGATGAAATGCACTCCTATATCTTCTTCTATCTATACCAAAAAAAAAAGATCGCCGGATGTGTTGATATGAGCAGAACTCGAGGAAGGAATTGTCCGATTTAGGGCTGTCTTTATTCTATCATATTTTCTGTATAAAATTTTTATTCCATGTAACGGAGAAACATGTTATTTGCAAGTGATAGAAAAATCTTGAACGAGAATTGTGTCTGAAAATAATCTGATATTATAATGATGAGATTTGTTAGAAGTACTAGGAATTTTATAGTAAGTAAGAAAACGTGAATGTTTGAAGGTATTGATAACAAAAAACAAATTTTGGGTGGAACGAAGTTTGCCGGCTCAGCTAGTTTATAATAGAGAAAAACATATTTGAAATGGAAAAGGTAATTTTCTTTTATAATTTTTACTTTCTGAGTCAAGTTCTGTCAACCCATTTCCATTTTCTCTTCAAACCCAACGGAACACGATACTATATGCCTCAATGCGAATTTCAATTGGACTGACAGCACAGCCGCATGAACATTTCTTGAGTGAAGATGAAAACAACAAAACAGACAGGTTTGAAAAATGTTTTCATTTTAATTCTTCATCTAAAAAATCTGTATTGAATTCATATAACCAATTTTTAAGCATTATCTTAGTTTTGTAATCATTGATTAGCAAATTTATTATTGATGATACAAGAGACTTTATTCATTCTAAATGAATTAATAGGGTATGCTTTTAGTTATTTTTGTATTTTCAAACGTTTGACGATCCATTGTAGAGTTTTCTAGTTGCTTAGCACTGTCGATAGATGGTATACGAAAGCTCGCTCTTAAGTATCTTATCATGAACTGTTTCACTCTCCACTATTTATAAGGTATAGTTTTGCTTTGTATCAAAAGTCTGCGAATCCATAACGAATGTTCTCGTTCCTCACTTGCCAAAAAATGTGGGATGACGATGAAATTGATGTTAGAGCTCCTCAACATAGGGAAAGCTTTGCACTCGTTATTTTTATATTCAGAAGCTTCACTCAGCTTTCTTGGGCTTTCAGTGTGACATTTATACCTCTCTACCCGTGAGGAATTCTAGATTTTATTTCTCAGTCATCGTCTTCCAGCTCTTGCTGATTTCGATAGTTTCAAGTATGGAAACATCTTTTGAATTTCATGCATTAATGAAAACCCTTGAATCTTTGCAATGTTTATCAATGCAAGAGTCTTCAAAACCATTTTCCTAATTGATCCGTTTTTCGATTTGCATGATAAAACTTGCAGAAGATGGTAATAAAAGTTGAAGGTAATGGATTATGAATTGTTCTGGGCATGTTTATGAGTTTATGAATTGTTCTGGGCATGTATTACTCAAAAGAGATTTTCGAAAAAAATGAACTCGGCTGTTTCAGTTTGGAATGTTTTGTCAAACTTATTAATCAATGCCATTGATTGCCAAATGTTGCCAAATGAAACGTTCTAATGTTTTAAGATTGATTTCGCAGTTTGGTTTTGGTCGTAATTGACTTGGAAATTGAAGAACTTTCAGTTCGTTGAACTTCAACTAGCTTACGTTTGTACCGTGAGATCCAAATTCTGCTGATTTTCATGGTTTCAAAAATAGAAACTTCTTCTCAATTTTATGCATTAATGAAAACTCTTGATTAAAAATGGATGAAATTTCGCATCTTCATATTCACTCAGCTTATGTAAGAAAAATACAAACAGTGTTACTTTTCTATTGCAACGGAAACCGTGTATGAATACGACACAGACGTTTGCCTCTTTTCACCTTAGATTGAATATGAGTAAGCAGTAAGCGATCACATTCAAAAATGAATTTTGCATCACGGAAAAAACGCTGTAGAAATTCGCCCAGTAGACCGATCCTTTTGAAAATTTTAGACAGTAAAATAAAAACTATTAAACAACTTTTGGCATTTTCTTTTTATTCATACTTTGAGCCCAAGCCCGTATGCTCGCACCTTCCTCTTTACCCCGTCCATAAGGTTCTGTACAACGTCAGGTTGTAGTTTTTTTTGAACAGAAATCCATTTTCTCTTGAAGTCCGCCTCCGATTTGACAACTTTTGGGTTCTTCCGGAGGGCCTGCTTCATAATCGACCAATATTTCTCTATTGGGCGAATCTCCGGCGCGTTGGGCGGGTTCATTTCCTTTGGCACGAAGGTGACCCCGTTGGCTTCGTACCACTCCAACACGTCCTTTGAATAGTGGCACGAAGCGAGATCCGGCCAGAAGATGGTCGGGCCCTCGTGCTGCTTCAATAGTGATAGTAAGCGCTTCTGTAGGCACTCCTTAAGGTAAACCTGCCCGTTTACCGTGCCGGTCATCACGAAGGGGGCGCTCCGCTTTCCGCAAGAGCAGATCGCTTGCCACACCATGTACTTTTTGGCAAACTTGGATAGTTTCTGCTTGCGAATCTCCTCGGGAACGCTGAATTTGTCCTCTGCGGAGAAGAACAACAGGCCCGGCAGCTGACGAAAGTCCGCTTTGACGTAGGTTTCGTCGTCCATTACCAGGCAATGCGGCTTCGTCAGCATATCGGTGTACAGCTTCCGGGCTCGCATCTTCCCCACCATGTTTTGCCTTTCGTCGCGGTTAGGACCCTTCTGAACCTTGTATGTACGCAGGCCCTCCCGCTGCTTGGTCCGCTGGACGAATGAACTTGACAAATTCAGCTTATTGGCGACATCCCGGACCGAACTTCTCGGATCACATCTAAACTGCTTAACTACGCGCTTGTGATCTTTTTCACTGGCTGAGCATCCATTTTTCCAATTTCTTTGACGAAAAATTCCTCCTCGGAAATACCCAGCGCAAATAGTACCCACCAAGCCCCGAGAATTGGAATCATCGTTGATCCGGAGCAGAATTATTAACGCTTGAGAAGGAATGGATTCCTCCTCGGAATTACACAGCGAAAATAAGACCCCCTTCCCAACAATTCCAACTTCCCAATAACGACGATCGGTTGCAGCATTCATAAACAAATAGTTTTATAACGCTGCTTTTATAAATGTGATGTCTTCGATATGTAATATAATATCCACTTTGATCATATCCACTACACCGTATCATACCATATCAAATCCATAGTCAATCCGAGTACAACAGAACTCGCTGCTTGCATCTAATTTTCTATGCTAATTTCCCCTGGCTCCATGGTTTTGAAATCTGTGTTAGGGAAACATTCCGATTTGCAGAAACGCATGCAAGTACAAAAGTACCCGCAGCTCACATCTATTTTGCAATACCGATTTTCCCATGCTTCATGGGAAACATCCATCCATTCCAGCGTTCGTACCTCAATCGTTGCGCAATTATAACGGAGTGGATTTCCGAGCGGCACTCGCTTATATACCGATTGGTGTGATTTCAATAGCCTGTTTTGAAAGTAATTTTAGGGCTATTGAAACAAATTTTTGGATCATAAAGTAACAAGTATAGAACGCGTAGACATTTTATCTGTCGAATGAATTGTGTATCATACTATTTCGTTCAGTTGTTTAGGAGCCATTAACGCTCAAAATCTCGTTCTCCGGCGTAACGCTTTCGTTTTCGAAAGTTTGAACTTACACCCCAGTATAGAAATTAAAGACGTAGTCCTACGTAAAAAATTGGAAAAGAGAAGAAATATTCGAAAAAGTGATTTCCCATATAGTATTAGGTGTTGTTAGTCCAATTCAAATTCGCATTGGGTTGAATGAATACTCAGAAAGTAAAAATTATAAAACAAAATTAATATTTCCATTTCAGATATGTTTTCTCTATATTAAAGTAACATGTTTTTAGTAATGATAAAAATTGATAATTGTGTTCGGTATTGGTAATTATATTATATTACATTGGTGAGCTTTTTTTTTCTTTATTTCATCTATACATAACACAGGAGGCATCTCGTACATGGTCACAGAGAGCGGTTTTCATCGTTTCTCATTCTACTTCGGCTTCTTCTATCTGATACGCACCACCCAACGACTGTTTATCATCCTTCTGTCATCATCACTCGGTAAACACTGGTGGAGTGAACAAACAATACCCAACAACCAAACAAAATTGCCCTTTTTAGGGTCACCAAATCATTATCAATGAGTTTAGCGATGTAATTCTTCAAACATATCCAAAATCAACAGATAGCCTAACGGAATCCTACGTCAACTTTGCGGTCGTGTCCCGGACACAACCCTCCTGTGACTTTTTTCATATGAGAAAAGTGTTTTCTGACTTTAAGGGAATGAACCAAAAATCAAATTCCTCTTATATATTCAAAAAACGAAAAATACATGCAAAAAAAACGAATAAAAAATAAATTTTTTTCACTCGATTACAGTGATAGACGTTCGTTTAGCCGCACTTGAAAGAAAACTTGAAACACTTACAAAACAACTAGGAATGTTTTTTTTATCGGGATACTTATTTGCTGTAGTGGTAGTATATTTAAGCCAATTTTATTGAAAGGATGCGCGTCAATCACACACACACACACACACACACACACAAGGTGGCATCGATGGATATAAACATTCAAACGTTGTTTTTTCCCGAGACATAGGTTAGCCGCAGGGCATAAAAAACGAGTTTTCGCATAATCACCAAGCCTTTGGGCCTTATTCTCGTATCCACGTACACTTACGTTCCCACTACGCTTACATCTCACTTCACTTTGTTGTACTTATTCCCGTTTCGTGAAGTGTAAAAATTAACTTCGTGTATTAAGTGAAGTAGATTCCAAAATGACCGTGTGTTCATTTCCAATGTCGTTTCTAAGAGAAACGTCAGATGTATTTTGTTTTGTTTATCCTCGAGTTGTGTCTATACACCCAGAAAATGGATTACTAAAAAAAGCTTCCAAATCTTTTGTAATTCAAACATTAGTAGAATGTACATATTTTCTGTAAATATTACCAATCGTTTGTAAAATGAATGTCAGATGCAATACACATCCCTGCCAACGATTGATTCATTTTACTTCGCGGTGTTAGTAACTTTTACGATTGTCATTACTGGCAACCGCGAAGAAAATGTAAATATAACATTATTAGTCTAATTACCGAGTTGATAATTGAGTTCAACGGCACTACCGATATTTATTTCTTCACAGAAGAAGGTCGAATTAACCCGAATTCGGGACAGGTAAGTAATATTCTTGAAAATCAATTCAATTTATGTTCTTTAATTAATATTGATACATATTGGATAGCAATGATTCGTCATCGTCTGCTGCGGGAGAATTTGAAGACATTACTTCAATAATAAGGAGTCTGGGTACTTCGAAACACAAAAACGAACCCTGTCGAGTCCTAGATTCATCTTTATGCTATTGGATTTGGTCAAGGACAACTTCATAAACACTTTGCAGATTGTGATCGGTGGTTCGATCAATTGGATGTTTTCCGGATTCGTCACGACAGAGGTTCCGTATCCACTGACGCTGCGCGTCAAGTCAATATTGCAACGGGGCATAGAGCAGGCCTCACCTAATGCCGCCAGGGTTTCGTCAGCTTCGTGATATTTCCCGATTGTGTTTGGCTGAGAAGTAATTACACGCTGGTCCTGGGAGAGGATAATGGTGAGAATTGAGTAGTCTGGCGTAGCTATTTGTAGTAATGATTGTGTATTTTTTCCTAATTTGTAGCCGTGGATCAGACCCAATCGATGCAGGATCCGATGTCTATAGTTTAGATAGTTCAATGAATAATTTTAAAAAAGTTAGTTAGTTCAATAAATGAACAAATATGCATACAAAAGATCAATAAATTAAATACAATATATGCATTAAGGTTGGGTTAACATAACGTGTTTAGAGTGTATGATAAATCAACGTTGAACCGACTGCTTCTACTGGGTTATACTGGCCGATTTAACATTTGTTCACCATTCTTATCGCGTAATATGTACGAATCTGGGTCATGCGAATGGAATCAAATTGGTAGTCAAAAAGAAACCAATTGAAATGTCAATAATCAGGAAGGAAAAAAATTTATTTTCTTAAAATAAACCACATAGAGAAAGTATCGTTATGAAAGACAAAAATAATCTAATTAGATTAAATGAAAGAACTACATTTTTTCATCAATTAATGCGAGCGTTTGGAATCATGAAAGCACAACTAACAATTCGGTAGATTTGCAGAAATTAGTTTTGGTATTTTCAGAAATTTCAGTCTTATTGACTTCAAAACTCATCTAAACTTAATTGTAATTCAATTTTACTTCTCGTCAAATGTTAGGTTTTAATTATTTCGAACACTAGAGTTGTATTATTTGAACTTTTTCCTTTCTAAAAATACAAATTACCCAAATTACAACCTTTATTTCAATTCTATTTCGGTCACAAAATGTTAATCAACAAAGCCCGAGTGATGAAAACGTTTACTCTTTTTATATGAGAAACGTTTGACAGCATGCGGAAAAAATAATTTTTTTTCAACCAAAATGCACTTGAAAAATAGATTCAAGAAGTTTCAAAAATTATTAATCATTGGTAATATTTACCAAAAAACAGGAAGTGGGTTATATCTATGGTATAACCGCAAGGGTGACGTAGGACTATCGTTGATTTAGAGATCATTTGTTTGAAGTTTAATCTGAATTCATTCTGAATGAATGAATATTTGGAGGACTTCGAAAACGAGAGCGTTACGTTGGAGGCACAAGGTTTTATGCATCCAATATTGGATACGGAAATATCCTACTGATGGGGAAGAATAATCTTCAGAAGCTATTCTGTTAATTGAGATTGTGTTACATGGATAGACAACATTAAAATAAACTCTTTCACATGAATATAATTTTAAATTCCCAGAGGAACTGGCAGATTATTTTCAGTAACGATTAGATATTTCCACATTTTCCTCGATACTGGAAGCCCACCAGTGGTTAATGCTAACTCGATAACCATCTGTTAATAGCACCTGATTGAAACATATTTGGTCACAGTGTTACATGGATAGAAAACATTCAAATAAACTCTTTCACTTGAATGTATTTTTAAATTCCTAGAGGAACTGGCAGATTATTTTCCGGATCTTTCTCGATCCAAACGGAAAGAATTCCGTGCGTGTATGTGTGTGTGTGTGTGTGTGTGTGTGTAGCGGCTGCATCGAGATCTTCCCGGGGAACCGTTTGTGGCATCACTCTCCTCCTGATGGATTCCCTTCTGGCCTAAGATGCACAAACAGGCTCTTGGTAACACCGTTCATTCCCGCTTTCATGATAAACGAAGAGCTTCACCACAACAGCGACAACATGCTCCAATCGCTGTTCAATCAGAACTGAGTGGATTTCCGAGCGGCGCTCGCTTATATACCGATTGGTGATTTCAATAGCCTGTTTTGAAAGCAATTTTAAGACTATTGAAACAAGTTTTTGGATCAGAAAGTAACAAGTATAGAACGCGTAGACATTTTATCTTTCGAATGAAGTGTTTATCATACCATTTCGTTCAGTTGTTTAGGAGCTATTAACGCTCAAAATCTCGGTCTCCGGCGTAACGCTTTCGTTTTCGAAACTTTGATTTTACACCCCGGTATAGAAATGAAAGACGTAGTCCTACGTCAAAACTCGTCATATATACTAAGTTTTTGGGAGAGTGTATGATTATGATGAGCACGGGGAATCGCTCTGTTTACACAAGCAAGAGCGTGAAGTGTAAACCAGAATAACATCGGTGGATGAACTTGGTGTATTCATAATGAATTCAACCAAATGTTTACAGTGGCGTGCTATCCGTAATAAGGTTGTACTCACTCCACATTGTTTTCACGTGTAGTGTATTCGGGAATAAGGCCCTTTATCTGTGTTTTTTGAAAAAATACTTGGGAATGTTTAATTTACAGGATAAATATTAGATGTGCAACGTAAGAAGTTGGTCAGATTAGTGATTTACGTAGAATTTAAAGGAATGGCGAAAGGTATTCTATTGACGGTAGAAGGGCGGAAAATAATAAAAATATTCAGTGAACAAAAGTTTTCTAATCGCTCGATCGTAACAAAAATTGGTCTATCTGAGAAAGTGGTACGGAATTTCTTTAAATAGTGTCAGAAATATGGGATATAACGACCAACAAATGGGAACACCAACGTTACTTTGCGTCTTAAAGGTCGAATAAGACACGAAGCAACCAGGAAACGATGTCCTGCTCATACATTAAGGCAGAATCGGTTGTTCCCGGTAACGAAGAGGCATATTGCGCGCATCTTGAATGAGTCACAAAAACATCATGTGGTTTCTCAAGGGAAGCCGAAACTGACTGCCACCCATAAGCAGAACCATCTCATTTTCGTCCGACAATACATGGAATTGAAACTAGAATGGAGAAATGTTGTATTTTCCGGCGAAAAAAGTTAAATTTGGATGGTCCGGACTGTTACAGTTGCTATTGGTACAATTTAAGCCGACGGAATGTCGTGAAATCGAAGCGAAACTTTGGGGGCGGAAGTTTGACAGTGTGGGGAGCCGTTTCCTATCACAGCAAGCTTCCCATTTGTTTCATTTTCACCCGAATGAACTCCGAATAGTCTTCAATTAATGGAGGACGTATTGATTGGCCATATTGAGAATAACGCTACCGAGGATGTCGTTTTTTCAGCAGGATTATGCATAGATCCATGTTTCCAAACAATCGAAGGCATGGTTTGCCGAGAAGGACATTCCGCTTCTTGAATGATCTGCTTGCAGTCGATTGCATTCCCATAGAGAACCTATGGAGAATCTTGGCCGAGATGGTCTATGCAAACGGATGACAATTTGTCAACATTTCCAGTCTCAAGGCAGTAATTCACGAGTGTTGGGCTATAATAAATATGGCAACACTTTAAAAGCTGTCTGACTCGATGTCAAATCGAGTTTTCAAAGAGATCCGAAATGGAGGTGGACATACTAAATATTAGCTACCGATTGGACTCGAAATTTGTCTGTCGCACAAATTTTCTTTTATTGAAATTTTAGGATGCGGTTAAACGAATGTCCACCCTGATTCCACATAGTTTAATTACTTGGAAAACAAAAAGTATACTTTTTTTTTAGAATTAATTCGATTAAAATAAACAATAATAGTCTTTTATGAACAAAACTGTACAAAGAATTGACTTATTTTTAAAAATATTGAGGAAAAATAGAGTACGGCTAAAGGAATGTCTGTGACTGTATATACAGGATTCGATTATATACAGTGAAAAGCTGTAACTGTATATAATCGAGTCCGTCCTGTGTATGGCGCCATCTTGTAGTGGTCATCTTGTGAAAATACAATAAATAATAGAATTAATAAAAAAAAACTTGTACCAAACGTGTCTCCATTTAGTCCCGCTACTTATGACGTACCCGTTAATAAGTTCTACAATAATTTATAAATCATTTCTCTCAAAGAATTGCAAAGAAAACACGTGTCCGGATTTCAAATCATGATTAAAGAAGTGTCCGGATTTAAAATCACGACACGATGAAAGAAATTTCAAATTTTGAACAAACATAACATGATTTTGTGGAATTCTGTGATTCATTACCTAGATGAAGGCCGTCTAATTCTATAGGAACGCTAATTTTTCATGCTATGATATGTCAATATTTTTTAGTTGTTGAAGTTATATTCGTAAGCGCTTTAGCGTCCAGATTTCGATGAATTACTATACTGTAAGTCTCCTTCTATGAGATCTTCTATTTTAAAAACGGCCATACCACACAAAAACACACTTCATTCATAAAATATAAGCTTCAGCTGTGATTTTCTCAGTGTTATGCGAAATCGCAGAGCAATTCGTTGGTTTATAATTGTTGTACTGTTGTTCTGTTCACGTCCAATCTCAATTCGCATTCCGAGAGTTTCAATTTGAATGGGTGCTGTCGAAACTAACACATTGTCATTTTGATACTAATTTGGTATATTAGGATACGAATGATTCTGAAATTCACCCTGAAACTCAAAAGTTGCTGATGTTCAGAAGCTTATATTCTGAATCTGTGTTCTAATTTCGGAGCTCTGATTCTGAGTCTGATTCGATTACATTCGGTTCCCAAAACTCTGATCGCTAGTCTTTCAATTTAGACTTTGCCGAACATTGATTCGACGTGTCAGCTCTATACACATTGAGTGACGTGAAAATCCATATTTGCGCATCCATGTAACAAACGCCCCTGATATACCATACTGAGAATAGAAACTGACATTCAATTTTCCATTAAGCAAAAATTGCATTCATATTCCCCAACACAAACACGCAGCCTTTCGTTCTCTGTTGCGTTGTTCGAAAGCGGCTTCCGAAATTTCCGAAAACACTAATCGCATCAGTAGCGGGGATTTACGCTCCAAATTGAGTTCCATAAACAACGATGCCGCCGACGCTAGCAGCAACAGCATCCAAACCGCGCTAGCAACAACCCCTCACAAACCTTCATCATCAACCCCGTTTTGACCGGAATCATCGGACTCGCTGAAATAAGCGGAAAGCATTATAATTCCGCAGTTGGTAAGTAATTAGCAATTCATTATTGCCCCAAGCTGTTCATAGTCGAACTAATTCCGGCCAAAGATCAAACGAGACAGCTGAATGATTTCGAACCGAAACGAAGCTTCATGGTCCAGTTGCAGGTTGGAAAACAAGGAAAATCAATCATTGTGTGGCGCGCAGGTAGAACAAAAAAAATATTAACAAACAGTGTTCCAGGAGTGCGGAACAAAAGCGCATCGAATTTCTTACAGGTAAGAACTGGGACACTCCTTCTGCCACACATACCCATGCAAGGCACGCAGGGTTATGCAGAAGGAAACGATCGAACGTTTAGGGGGCTTTCACAGCTTGTTGTTTCCTCACTCCGGAGTGCGGCAAATTGGCGATAATGTGGTGTTTCGGGTTTATCAGGATTCCACTTCTCCTCATCCAG
This sequence comes from Toxorhynchites rutilus septentrionalis, assembly GCF_029784135.1. Taxonomy (NCBI): domain Eukaryota; kingdom Metazoa; phylum Arthropoda; class Insecta; order Diptera; family Culicidae; genus Toxorhynchites; species Toxorhynchites rutilus. The sequence continues at coordinate 66,886,771 of NC_073745.1, forward strand.
CTGATTTGGGTTGGTCTGTCTGATGCGGTCACCTGGTTGCATTTCGTACTGCTCGTTTGATACGGCCCCAGCCGCATTATCGACCCTTTTCCACTCTCTATCCCTATCTTCGGTGTTGCAGTAGGTAAGGATCTCTCGGTTCGTGATATCCGATACCTTCTTCTGCGATGATGATGAGTCAGCAGCGATGCATCCAGGTAGGGTTGATTGAGTTTGATGAATAGTCGTCTTTTCATGCCAACATTACATGCGTTTGTTTTGGTGTTTACTGGGGCTTCTTTGTGTTAACATAATTTGATGTGTGAACAGAGCGAGGACAAAGGTGTATAAGTTTCGGTATAATTAGGCGCACTCGAAACGATTTGTTGAACCAGTACTTTTAATTTCTATCCGCTTGTTTCGGGTTTTCTTCGTTGTCAATCAGATGATTTGAATCAATACCCTCATGACGATGAACAACATCGGGTTTCAATTGGGTATTACCAAGTCGAGAGGATTATATAACACTAGCTGAGCCGGCAAACATCGTCCCGCCCAAAATTTGTTTTTTGTTATCAATACCTTCAAACATTCACGTTTTCTTACCATGAGCAAGTTCATGGGTCCAATCGCAGAACTGTTCATTGATTGATCTTCTAATCGACCCCGTTGAATTTACCTTTTGCTATAAAATTCCTAGTATTTCTAACAAAAATCATCATTATAATATCAGATTATTTTCAGACACAATTCTCGTTCAAGATTTTTCAACCACTTGTAAATAACATGTATCTCCGTTACATGCATGGAATAAATGTTTTATTCAGAAAATATGATAGTATAAAGACAGCCCTAAATCGGACAATTCCTTCCTCGAGTCAACACATCTGGCGATCCTTTTTTTTTGTATAGATAGAAAAAGATATAGGAGTGCGTTTCATCACATTTAAATCCACTTCCAGTTTCGAACAAAGATCAATTTCGCTAGCGCAAACATCAAATAGACTAACAGCACTTGTCACTATGTAATTGTAGAATATATGGGAATTCAATTTTCCGAATTTTTCCTTTTTCCTTCAGAATTTTCCGAAAATTTTCGATTGTCATGTTTGGCTGGAATATTTTTGGTTGAAATATGTGTAATATTTTTATGGGACACCTTCTCCATTCCAGAGGAGGGAGGGGTATCATACCATTATAGAAACATTTCTCATACCCAAAAACTCTCACATCTCAAATTGTGCTTGATTAGCTTTCGAGTTATGCAGAAATTTGTGTTTCATTTGTATGACAGCCCACCCTAAGAGAGCGAGAGAAGTGTCTAATCACCATAGTAATATTTATTGCATCCTAAAACCTACACATGCCCAATTTAGTTTCATTTGCTTGATTAATTTTCGAGTAATGCAGAAATTTTTGTTTCATTTGTATGGCAGCCCCCCCCCTTAGAGAGGGGGGGTGAAGAGTCTAACAATCATAGAAACATTTATTGCATTCTAGAATCTCCATATGCTTAATTTGGTTCCATATGCTTGACTAATTCTCGAGTAATGCAGAAATTTGTGTTTCATTTGTATGATTTGTAGAATTAAGTTGTAGAATTAAGTTTGATCATCAACATTGTTACAATCTCTTTATATCCCATCCATATCCTGAAAAAAATATGCCACCCTTCCCCGGTTTTCTACAGAGTCTTTCAGATTAAACGCTCACGCGACAAACTTTAATAACTTCTACTAAAGTGAACCGATTTTTATTTTAAAAAACAGGAAGTGGGTTATATCTATGGTATAACCGCAAGGGTGACGTAGGACTATCGTTGATTTAGAGATCATTTGTATGAAGTTGAATCTGAATTCATTCGGAATGAATGAATATTTGGAGAACTTCGAAAACGAGAGCGTTACGTTGGAGGCACAAGGTTTTATGCATCCAATATTGGATACGGAAATATCCTACTGATGGGGAAGAATAATCTTCAGAAGCTATCCTTTATTGCGATTGATTAAAAAATCACAAAACCTAATGTATTTGGTCACAGTGTTACATGGATAGAAAACATTAAAATAAACTCTTTCATATGAATATAATTTTAAATTCCCAGAGGAACTGGCAGATTATTTTCAATAACGATTAGATATTTCCACATTTTCCTCGATACTGGAAGCCCACCAGTGGTTAATGCTAACTCGATAACCATCTGTTAATAGCACTTGATTGAAACATATTTGGTCACAGTGTTACATGAATAGAAAACATTCAAATAAACTCTTTCACTTGAATGTATTTTTAAATTCCTAGAGGAACTGGCAGATTATTTTCCGGATCTTTCTCGATCCAAACGGAAAGAATTCCGTGCGTGTATGTGTGTGTGTGTAGCGGCTGCATCGAGATCTTCCCGGGGAACCGTTTGTAGCATCACTCTCCTCCTGATGGATTCCCTTCTGGCCTAAGGTGCACAAACAGGCTCTTGGTGACACCGTTCATCCGCGCTTTCATGATAAATGAAGAGCTTCACCACAACAGCGACAACATGCTGCAATCGCTGTTCAATTAGAACTGAGTGGATTTCCGAGCGGCGCTCGCTTATATACCGATTGGTGATTTCAATAGCCTATTTTGAAAGCAAATTGAAGACTATTGAAACAAGTTTTTGGATCAGAAAGTAACAAGTATAGAACGCGTAGACATTTTATCCTTCGAATGAAGTGTTTATCATACCATTTCGTTCAGTTGTTTAGGAGCTATTAACACTCAAAATCTCAGTCTCCGACGTAACGCTTTCGTTTTCGAAACTTTGATTTTACATCCCGGTATAGAAATGAAAGACGTAGTCCTACGTCAAAACAATTGTGTTGATTGTAGGTCATTTTCGATGTGACCACCCATATTTTTGATAAAGCGTTTTAAACTGTGAACAAAATTCTTCATGCACAACTCTAACATTACGACTTCGATGCTGTTGGAAATCCGAGTTATTTCTTCTTTAAGTTCCTCCAAATTTTGTGGCTTATTAACCCTTTGCGGTATGAATCGGGACTTTATTCGCACCTTCTCCCGACTCATGTCCAATCACTGTTCGTTAGACGCGCTACTCTTTCGTTTCAATCTTGCCAGCAGCAATCTCTGTGTTTGTGGTCAAGGTTATCGCGACATCGAGCACGTTGTTTGGTCGTGCGAGGTGTATCTGGTCGCCAGATCAAATTTAGAAAACTCCCTTCGGGCCCGAGGAAGACAGCCCAATGTGCCGGTGAGAGATGTGTTGGCTCGGTTAGACCTTGATTGCATGTCCCATATATATATGTTTTCCTTAAAGCTATCGATCTTCGTGTCTGATTGTCCCTATGTCCTTATACCCTCCTTTCCTTCCTTTGCGGGTAATTCGTCCCCTTGCTATAAATAGTAGAATAAGTTGAAATGTAAATACACTATAGATATACGAATAGATTTATAAATTGAGTGTTCATCAACATTGTTACAGTTTCCTTATACCCCATCCTTCTCCTAAAAATCACCCTCCTAAACTCGAGTACACCGCGAGTAATCGGTTTTCCACCTTACTAACCATAGATGTAAGAAAATTGTTTATATATATAGTTTTAAAATTATATTTAAGAATTCGGCTCCTTTAAACTTAAGTTACTGAGCCTGCAAAAATAAACGAATTAATGAAAAAAAATAACCCTTTGCGGTCGTATTAAATTTGGGCATGGGTGTCGTACTGGTCGGAATTATTTTCCTTGAAAAAGCAGTGATACTTGCAAGATTATGAAAAAAAAACATTTTTTATTTTTTTTTATGAACTATATACAGTACAACCCCGATTATCCGCGGAATAATCGGGCAAGATCACCGCGTATAACGAAAATCGCGAATAACGCAATAATGGACTAAAATGGAGTGCAAACGCGAAAAAAAGATATTTCAGCATGAAAACTATGTTTTATCGTTACAGAAATCTTTGAACTATCTGTCTGAAAGCAGGTGTGCACCAGTGGTAAGATAATGTGAAAACTATGACCAAAATAAAAGAGCATGATCCTACCACTCACTGGCAAATTCCAGGAAGGTCTATAGATTTACTATGGAACTCGCTTCCGCGAATAATCCGCACCGCGGATCGTCCGGTAGCGGACAATCGGGGTACTGCTACTGTATATGTATTAACTTAACAATGGATTTTAATGTGATGTTTTTATATAAAAAGATTTTGTCACTTTAGACACTTATGCGATTATTTAAATAACATGATACATTTATGCAAACCGTAGGTCTGACACTTATGAACAATTTTTTCCATCACACCAAAATATTACAATGGCTAAATACTGTTGTTATGATTTTTTCCCACATTCCTATGCACTCAACGCACTGTGCGTTGCCTTGTGTGGGTGACTACTTTGTTTGATATTGAGTACAGTTATCTATTACTCATAGGAACACCGTATTGATTCGTGAACAGGTTCACTAGACATCAAGCTTCGTTTAGGAAAAGCATAAACTGATACTTGGTTGAGTAATCTATAAGATTCGCATGGTTACTTACTGTAGTGGCTGAGAGCAGACAAACGACCACAAAGTGTTAACATAGCAACGGTCCTTCACGTACCCCCAGAGGAAGTAATCGACGACGAGAAATGTTGAAATTCTTACCATAAGAGGACAAAGTTTCATTGAGGCTTCGGGTCGATACGAATTCACTAAAAATACCATTTCTTTTAAATTGTACATTCTTGGCGGAAGTTCTGCATCGTACAAAGACAGTTTTGATGTAGAATTTGAAATGTAAAAGTTAAAACAAAAAAACGTTTTTTCATGGGCACCCTAATGCAACTAAATCGATTATATTAAAAGATAGAAAAAAGCTTTGTTCTACAAAGTTTTTGAATAACTGGAACCAGTGTTGGTGATCGACGAGAGAATCGACGAAAGCATCCAACTTTTTTCAGTATGTGAAAACAGCTTCTTCAATCAACGTGTTGGTCTCGTATCATACGATACCACTCAGTGAGTGAACGAATCCGAACATGTGGTAGACAAATTCATTCTGTCTCGTGAGTTGAACGAGCAGCAGCTCTGTCGGCCAATGATTCACTCTTAATCGATCGGATTTGTGTGCGGATGAGATAGAGAAGGATCGCTAAGTTATAATTTTCCCGTGATTGCACTCATTTGAACAATTATCATACCGACAGCAAGCATTTCAGAGGCAAATGCAGCAAATATCTGTATATTGTGATGCATATCGCACAAACATTTTTTATAAGCAGGGGTTTGTAATATGACTAATTGTACATGCGATAAAAGATGTCATGTTTAGTAAATGCTTGTGGCACAGTAGTTTGTTTTTGAAGAACAGCAACATTAAAGGAAATTAGAAAACCGCCAGCAGGTAACTTTTAACGACAAAAAAATCAGGACCACACGGCTAACGTAAAGAAGAAAACATCGAATAAAAAAAGTCTGGTGCATGCGAATATGCACACAGATGTGATATGAAATTGATAGCAAGATTTTTCGGTACTTTCGTATTAGCGTCACCGGAGCCGAAATACAATAGATAGCAATGTTATTGTACACACTGGCACTCAGATATCTTTTGTATTGTTGCTGCCTTGTTGTTTGTAGTGTTTTGTCATTTTTTATTGTTACGACAATGCGATTTTATGATTTGCGGTATTTAAGTATGAACGCAACAGGAGCGCAATTTTCATTATGTTTTTTTTTCGTAATGAAATTTATTCTAAGTGCAACGTAATGGGGACGTAGTCCCCATCAATCTAGGATAAGGAACAGAGGCGGCCCAAAGCCACCGAGGTGACGCAATCCGAGTCGGCCGCCGACCCGCCGTCGGAAGCGGCGGCCTTTCGCAAGCAAACCTGTATTCCATCGATTGCCCGGTTAGTTTGAAACATAGGAGACGATCCTTTAGTTAGGTCCAACCGAGCGTTAGCGAGCCGTCCGACATACATTTGCCCGGTATTTTGTCCTCAGAAATACTTAAATACCCCAAGTCCCAAATACGCATTTTCGTAGCACTAAAAATGACAAAACACTGCATACAACAAGGCAACAACAATACAAATAATATTTGAATGCCAGTGCGAACAATATAAATGCTATCTATTGTATTTCGGCTCCGGTGACGCTAATACGAAAGTAACGAATTTTCTGTTATCCAGATAGTTAATATGAACCAGTTATCGCATGGAATGTTCCTATTTTAAAATACAGTTATTCAAGAAAATAAATGATGTTCTAATATAAATCCGAAGAACATTACACACAATCAAATAACCTTACGTTCCAGATTGTATCCACTTCTTCTCCCAACGAAACGTCATTCATTTTAAGGACCATTATGTCTTTAATCCTAATTTACTTGCGCAAACGGTCTCCCAGACCGATAATCAATAATTTTGTTTTGAGGAGGGTGAATTAAATGACTTTAAAAACTGAGTGAAGGCGAAGAACACATATTTTCTGGAGTTTCTTTATTCAATTATATATTTTTCTTTAAACAAATACCAATAATTTTAATACTAGTCGAGAAAGAGTAAGTACAGGTCGGACGCAATTATCTGGAATTTTAGACTAGATTATCCGGAATATGTTGGTTTTGAATTTTTTTTTTATCAAAAATTTTGTTAATTTGTTAATATACTTCATAAATATGATTATTTGAACAAAATTAAATGTAGTTAGGTAAAGGAGAGGGCTGGACATGGGGTTGTTCCATACAACTAAAGGGTGTGTCACATCAAATTGCATCACGGAAAAAACGCTGTAGAAATTTAATTTTTAGGAATTATATCTTCAGCTTTCGCTTATAATCAGATAAGAGTGTATAGATCACGTTGGCCATGCTTCACTGTCAATTTTTCGTAAATTTGGAAAAATGTCGTCGAACGAAAAAGAGCGTCGTGAATTAATCCTGTGCACTCATTTCGAGAATCCGGAGTTGTCACATCGGGACATCGGTAAGATGCTGGGAATCGTCCAATCCACGGTCAGCATGGTACTAAAACGATACTTCGAGAACCTAATCATCGACCGGAAGGTGAAGAACGGCAAAAATTGATGCTCCGTCAGTGAAAAAGATCACAAGCGCGTAGTTGAGCAGTTTAGACGTGATCCGAGAAGTTCGGTCCGGGATGTCGCCAATAAGCTGAATTTGTCAAGTTCATTCGTCCAGCGGACCAAGCAGCGGGAGGGCCTGCGTACATACAAGGTTCAGAAGGCTCCTAACCGCGACGAAAGGCAAAACATGGTGGGGAAGACGCGAGCCCGGAAGCTGTACACCGAAATGCTGACGAAGCCGCATTGCCTGGTAATGGACGACGAAACCTACGTCAAAGCGGACTTTCGTCAGCTGCCGGGCCTGTTGTTCTTCTCCGCAGAGGACAAATTCAGCGTTCCGGAGGAGATTCGCAAGCAGAAATTATCCAAGTTTGCCAAAAAGTACATGGTGTGGCAAGCGATCTGCTCTTGCGGGAAGCGGTGCGCCCCCTTCGTGATGACCGGCACGGTAAACGGGCAGGTTTACCTTAAGGAGTGCCTACAGAAGCGCTTACTACCACTATTGAAGCAGCACGAGGGCCCGACCATCTTCTGGCCGGATCTCGCTTCGTGCCAGTATTCAAAGGACGTGTTGGAGTGGTACGAAGCCAACGGGGTCACCTTCGTGCCAAAGGAAATCAACCCGCCCAACGCGCCGGAGCTTCGCCCAATAGAGAAATATTGGGCGATTATGAAGCAGGCCCTCCGAAAGAACCCAAAAGTTGTCAAATCGGAGGCGGACTTCAAGAGAAAATGGATTTCTGTTCAAAAAAAACTACAACCTGACGTTGTACAGAACCTTATGGACGGGGTAAAGAGGAAGGTGCGAGCATACGGGCTTGGGCTCGAAGTATGAATAAAAAGAAAATGCCAAAAGTTGTTTAATAGTTTTTATTTTACTGTCTAAAATTTTCAAAAGGATCGGTCTACTGGGCGAATTTCTACAGCGTTTTTTCCGTGATGCAATTTGATGTGACACACCCTTTAGTTTCGATTATCCGCAGTAGATTTATATACGTTGGAATTTCCAAATTTAAGGGGGTAGTATATTATGAACATCATAAAAAGTATGTGATTTTCGCGATTTTTTTTCAACGAGAAAATAAATTACTATGATTAATCTGATATCACAGTTTTATTATGTACATTTTACACAACAAACAAAAAAAATTGTATCAATTGGACTGTCCTCTGAATAGCCGCAACCGGTTTGTTGAACCCTTGCAGCCAAAACCTTGTAAACTGGTGGGAGTTCTACTAGTAAGTTTTTCTAGTTGACCGATTTCATCCAATGATTTTTTAGATAATCTGAAATATATTCCCTGCCATTTTTTAAATTTTTTTTCAAAATATTGATTTTTGACGAAATAGCGATATTTTTTGTAAAAAAAATTGCGGGCTTGCCTCAAAAATCGAACAAAAACATTCACCAACATTTTATTGTTCAAAATATCAAAAAAAAAACCTACGTACGATGACAGGAAATTTAGTGGAGTGTCTGGGAAACCCAATTCCCGTTCCGGAGGTAGAACTCCCACTAGTTTGCAAAACTCAGTTTCGAGAAAAACGCGTTTTAAATTTTGGATCCGCACTCCTACGCAAAAACTTAGGGCCACTAATTGGCTTGTAACTTCGGAACGAACCATCGGCCATCTGGGACAAAAACTACAGTAAAGTATACATCCCAGAGAACATTTTAGGCCAGACATGTTCTCATAGTGTACTACCCCTATAAATACATCGATTTAATATTTAAACATACCTAATATGATAATTTAATGAAACATGGATGTAGTTAGGATGACCAGGGTTTGTTTCGAATGTTTTGATTCGGTTATCCACATTGCATCATATATAATATGATCATTCGAATAATCATGGATGTAGTAAGAAAAAAGAAAAGTTGAGGTTGGAGTATTGAGATTGTTGCAAAGAATACAAAATAAGTGATAAATCTTCGAATCCGCTTGGATAGTCCTTTGATTTATTGGATTCTCGAAAGGTCTATTTAGCATCTTCATATGTTACGATATTATCGCAGAATAGATTTGGTTAAAAAACAAATTCATAAGTAACGATGTGCATTAGAGTGACAGTGAAAATTGTCATCTCATATTTACGAATGGGACTCACTGAAAAAGTTGATTACCTCGAAAAAATACACTATACAACATTTCAGCTCAATCGGACTTTACTTACTATTATCATAAAGATGCCAAAGTTTGAGTCTTCCGAGAACCATAAAATCACCTAGTGGGAGATTGCATGAAATCGAAGTTTTGTAAAAAAAATTGATGAAGCCAAATGTCGTCGAGATCTGCTGTCATCTCGATTTTTTTGTCACCTAAATCCCGAAATTCGATTTTTGATAATATCCCTTGGGTATTTTACGGTTTCCAAAAAACTGAAACTTTGACGGCTGTGCGACACTAGTAGTAGTTTGCATAGAGTATTGTTTCTACATTTTGCAGGTATTGTCCTGGTCAATCAATTTCTGCAGAATCGAAAGTATGCATTCTTTTACAACCGACAACAGGATATCAGCATTTTCTATGACTTCACAATGGAATCAACCGGTACCTCGTCCCAAGCCTCGGTTACACAAAACATAGCATCCCTTATGTTGATTCGCTTAACCATGTCATCGAACTCTTCTTGGCTCCTGGATGCCAAGCTTTTGCTTGTAAATCACTTAAGTCAGTAATTAGTAGGGCATAAAAGACCTTCTATTAATATCAATTAGTTAGTTATTATCTAAACCCCGTGCGATAAACAAGTGTAACAGTTCTATAATTAAATAAAGTTCTTTTTTAAAAAGGCGCTCACGGCCCAACAAATTTGATTATATAATTACTTTTTGGTAAGCAAACTGAACCCTATTGGCTTTTCTTTTAAAAGTTATTACACGACAACTGTTAGGTGCGCACCTGCTAGTATTATCAATGCCCACTGCGCCTCGAGTGCGATGAGAATGTAACTCATCGCACTTTACTTGTTCTACTACTTGTAGATTTTTTTTTTTGCCTTGCGATTCATTTCTTTTCTGAGAGCGACACAAATCTATCGCAAAGCGATTCGATCGGAAGCTTCGAGGCTTAGCACCCAATCGGATCAGGAAACGAAAGTAAAGCGACGGCAGAAACTAACGAACGAATCATCAAATGATACAAGCGAGCATCGATGAACCCGAGCGATGACTCTCAACCTGTGTTCATTCAGTGCTTTCGTTGGCACGTCAGTTTTCTGTCTCATGAGTGATTCAAAACATATTATTGTGTGCGTTGAATGAATCAAATAAGAGAATGCAACGAGTGCTCGTTGATACGATTGGAACCATCCTTGACTGGAACTACAACATTGTAGAACTATGTTTATCTATATCTATAAAGATAAGAAAGTTAGATTTTCTATTTCATCGACAATTTCGGTCACCTTATTTTTGATAACGTAAAAATGAGCGCTATGTAACAACTTTGTCTAAGACAATTTTTGTCTAGAGAATAACTGTCGAGCTCTAAATGCTAATTTCCACTTAAATGCATCTTCTGGACCATTGTGCAGTGTTGTAAACGGTCGACATTTTTGGTGACAATCACATACTGCCCTTACGGCTAAATATGTACTTTGAACATGGCCAAGAATGAATTGTTCGGCTCCAACAGTCACATCAGAGATAAATGCACAACCGCAAACAAGGCCCTCAGTTTCAATGTTCTCTCTTTCTGTCGAACGTACACAGAAGAGTGTTGAAAATATGCTATTTACAGTCTATCATTCATGGTCATAACCAGAGATGACAGGATGAAGACATGTCTTCATTTTGAAGACATTTGACTTACTGTGAAGATATTTGATTTTGTGAAGACATTTTGAGGACATTAGGAAATATGTGAAGACATTTCAGTGTGATAGCGTATATGAATTTTTGAAAGAAATTATTTCCAATAAAATTCTGACTATTGGCGGAAAATTTCGTCAAAAGAAGTAGGTAGGACTTTTGTCACAGTTCTTTTGTTATGTTTGTTCTTAGTAATCAACGGGGACTTTTTTCCGATTTTTTTTTTAGTTTTCAACTAACAAAAATGCGACAACTTCAAATTGACAGTTTTGAATACTGGGGAAGAATAGCCACCCTCCTGCACGGGCAAGCATGCTAGACCTATCTTCATGCTCTTCTTCGTTATCCCTGGATTGCATGTGGAAGGTAATCCAAGATCCCCACGGTAGTGATCACCTACCAATAATTTTATCGATCGCTAATGAATCAAGCTCTCGTGAGTCAGTCAATATTTCGTATGACCTCACGAAGAATATTGACTGGAGAACATTTGCGGAAATAATATCTGAAGCAATTGTTTCAATGCATGAACTTCCTCCACTCGAAGAGTATAACTTTATATCGAGTTTGATTTACGAAAGCGCACTTCAAGCTCAAAAGAAACGTGTACCGGCTACCACTTTCCGACGTCGTCCTCCATCACTTTGGTGGGACAAGGAGTGTTCAAAGGTCTACCTTGAAAAATCATCCGCTTTCAATAAATTCAGGAAAACTGGATTAGTGGAATGGTTTCTAAAGTACCACGATCTAGAAGCCAAACTAAAAGGTTTGATTAAAGCAAAAAAGCGTGGATATTGGCGGAAGTTCGTCAATGGTTTGTCAAGGGAGACCGCTATGAGCACTCTTTGAAATACGGCTAAGAAAATGCGTGGCTGGAACCATACAAATGAAAGTGAGGAATACTCTGACCGTTGGATTTTTAACTTTGCAAGGAAGGTTTGCCCCGACACCGCTCCTGCACAATACGTCGTACGCGACATTCCACTTCAAAGCGATTATGAGAATTTTTCGATGGTGGAATTCTCAATTGCCCTTCTCTCATGTAACAATTCAGCTCCGGGGTCGGACAAGATTAAATTCAACTTGTTGAAGAATCTTCCCGACTTGGCAAAACAGCGTTTGCTGAACTTGTTCAACAAGTTTCTGGAGCTGAATATTGTCCCGCATGACTGGAGACAAGTGAGAGTGATAGCCATACGAAAACCCAACAAGCCGGCTTGCGATCATAACTCGTATAGGCCGATTGCAATGTTATCCTGTATTCGCAAATTGTTAGAGAAAATGATTCTACTTCGTTTGGACAAGTGGGTCGAAACGAACAATTTGCTGTCAAATACGCAGTTTGGCTTCCGCCGAGGTAAAGGGACGAATGATTGTCTCGCGCTGCTATCTTCTGAAATCCAAATCGCCTTTGCTCGCAAAGAACAAATGGCTTCCGTTTTTCTCGATATCAAAGGGGCATTTGATTCAGTTTCCATGGAAATTCTCTCAGAGAAGCTTCATAATCGCGGACTTTCACCAATTCTCAATTATTTCCTGTACAATTTACTGTCAGAAAAGCACATGATTTTCTCTCATGGCAGCTCGAAATCTTCACGTTACAGTTTTATGGGCCTACCACAAGGCTCCTGCCTAAGCCCCCTCTTGTACAGTTTTTACGTCAATGATATGGATGATTGTCTAACTAGAGACTGCACGCTGAGACAACTTGCAGACGATGGAGTTATTTCCATCACGGGTACTAATCCCGTCGTTCTGCAAAAGTCGTTGCAAGATACCCTGAACAATCTGTTCACGTGGGCCCTCAAGCTGGGTATTGAATTCTCTACGGAGAAAACTGAAATGGTCGTTTTTTCTAGGAAGCACGAACCCGCCCAATTCCAGCTTCACCTATCCGGCAAAACGATCCAACACTTTATGTTTTTCAAATACCTGGGTGTATATTTTGATTCTAAGTGTACCTGGGGGAGACACATTGCGTATTTGAAACAGAAATGCCAGCAAAGAATCAATTTTCTCCAAACAATTACCGGAACATGGTGGGGTGCCCATCCAGGAGACCTCATTCAGTTATACAAAACAACGATATTATCAGTGTTAGAATATGGCAGTTTTTGCTTCCGATCAGCTGCCAGGATTCATATTCTCAAGCTGGAGAGAATACAATATCGTTGCTTGCGTATAGCCATGGGGTGTTTGCATTCGACACATACGATGAGTCTCGAAGTTTTGGCAGGAGTACCCCCGCTTACTCTTCGGTTCACAGAATTATCCTACAGATTTCTCATCCGTTGCAAGATCATGAATCCATTGGTGATTGATAACTTCGGAAATCTACTCCAACTGATTCCTCAATCAAGTTTTATGTCTTTATACCATGAGTACCTTCCTTACCCACGACGTGCACCCTTCACCAGGCATCTCCAACCAAGTTTGCTTCCCATACTCTTGCAATTCCTCTGTCATTTTTTATCTGTCCATGCGACAAAAAATCCATGGAATCCCAGATCACCTACGCTCCGATTCTATTTTCGGCAGAATATGGGAGAGTTAGATCTGATAAAATGTTCTTTACTGACGGTTCATTCATAAACGGGTCCACTGGCTTCGGCATCTTCAATGAAAATTCCAGTGCCTCTTTCAAACTCAAAGATCCTTGTTCCGTGTATGTTGCTGAACTGGGTGCGATATACTACGCACTAGGGATCATTGAAACATTGCCCATCGACCACTATTTTATTTTTTCAGACAGTCTCAGCTCAATAGAGGCAATCCGTTCAATGAAAGTTGATAAACGCTCATCTTATTTCCTAACAAGAATAAGACATCTATTGAGTGTTTTGGTCGAAAAATTATTCAAGATTACCTTAGCATGGGTTCCCTCTCATTGCTCGATTCCGGAGAATGAGAAAGCGGACTCGCTAGCTAAGGTGGGCGCTTCAGAAGGCACACTTTTTGAAAGGCAAATTGCTTATAACGAATTTTTTCACATTCCTCGTCAGGACACACTCGTTAGTTGGCAGCGCATGTGGAGTGTAGATGAGTTCGGTCGCTGGCTACACACGATTATCCCCAAGGTTTCGACGAAAACTTGGTTTAAGGGATTGAATGTAGGTCGTGATTTCATTCGCGTGATATCTCGGCTTATGTCCAATCACTACAACCTAAACGCGCATCTCTATCGCATTGGGCTCGCATCAAACAATCTTTGTGATTGTGGCGATGGCTACCACGACATCGAGCATGTTGTCTGGTCGTGTATCCGGTTCCATGCTGCTCGCTCTCAGCTCTCTAGAGCACTGAGAGCAAAAGGCAGACAATCGGATATCCCCGTCCGGGATATCTCAGGTAGCCGTGATCCTGATCTTCTGCTTCATCTATACCTGTTCCTCAGAAACGCCGATGTCAACGTTTAATGATGTTTCCTTCGTTGTGTCCCTGTTTCGTATCCCTCCTATCCGATCTATAAACTTTTACTTAGTCGCGGCAATACATACATAAAAATCACATCTCGGATAAAACACATTGGTTAAGATATCGCCACTGCGCAAAGCTAGTCTCGGGGTGATTCACTCGCTTTTTCAAATTTTTCCAAGCGAAAAATCCATAAGTATATACAATAAATTCAACAACAAAGCGATTTTTACTTCGAATTTTGGAGAACGGTCTGAATACGTATTAACAAATTGAGTTATCACAGTTCCGTTTTTGTGGGAGAACTGGGACGATATTCACTCAATCAACGGCTTATCAAGCCAATCATCATTTCTAAACTCATAAAATTTAGTTCGCAGTTCAGATTAAACGCTCATGCAAAAAAATCGAATGACTCCTCAAAGTTTTTTTTCGCTCCATCGATGGTAACACTGCATTCCCCACGATAATATTCGGCTACTCGTTCAGTCTGATCAGATGGTTTTTAGTGTCAAAATGTACATTTACAAGAACGTGTATTTACAAGAACCGAAACCCACATGAAACTTTGTCCTCTTATGGTAAGAATTTCAACATTTCTAGTCGTCGATTACTTCCTCTGGGGGTACGTGAAGGACCGTTGTTATGTTAACAAGCCACGATATTTGGAGGAACTCTAAGAAGAAATAACTCGAATTTTCAACAGCATCGAAGTCGTAATGTTAGAGTTGTGCATGAAGAATTTTGGTCACCGTTTAAAACACGTTATCGAAAAAAGGGGTGGTCACATCGAAAATGTCCTAACATAGGCTTTATCTTCGTTTTTTTTTTAAAATAAAGATAGGTTCAGTTTTGTAGAAGTTATTCAAATTTGTTGCGTGATCATTTAATCTAGAAGACCCTGTATATTCTTTGTTCACATTTATTGAAATACGTTTCAAAACCTCAATGTAAGTTTCATGAAATGCGCTATATAACAATGACAATTAGATTAAATATTGAATAAGCTATAAAACTTTGTTCAAAAGTAAGTTTTGAATTTTAGTTTCCTTCAATTTGATTGTGAAAAACATTTGAAGACATTTTTTCGTACTATATGAAGACATTTGAAAAAATCACCTGGCATCCCTGGTCATAACCATCCTTCAATTCCGGTTAATTTGACTGTAGTTGTACAGGGAATCTTCGATATAACGTACCCTCGTTATAACGTACACATTTCCAAAGTTCAAAGGAAAATTTTTTTGAAAATTTTTTTTTTGGAAAGAACAATGAACTATCTGTATTGTGATGCTAAACCATGTTTAGTACCTTTAATCAATCCCGAAATACAGCTGGTTTTGTGATTCCGGGTTCTAAATTAATCAAGCTTTAATCAACAGTACGAAGGGAAACATCACGAGAAAGACTGGCTTCGTCTTCTAATTGAATTTATTCATTAACTATACTAAATAATAACACAATAATGTATTTTAGGCTACATTTGTGAGTCCTTTATTATGCTTCGATATAACGTATAATTCGATACAACGTACAATTTTGAAAGTGAAATGTACGTTATATCGAAGTTACCCTGTAATGTCATTTGATTGCAAATGATATGCATTCTTTTTCATTCTTTATTCTGTTTTCAAAAGCAGCTGCACGTATACATCCACCTCCTCACTCACACATCCATACACGATGGATGGTATTTAGACGGATTGCTCATATCAAAGCAACCGTCAAACTCTCCTCTATCAAGTGCGAATGTGTTGAATGAACGTTTTAAACGGTGAACGCTCCCCGTGAACACTGCTATTTAATTACAGGACGATGAATATCCAATGAATAAGACGAAAAAAATCGAAACGTCATATGACATTTTTAGTTCGACGGTTGATTGACTGTTCATTTTATGATGTTCATTATTTACACAGCACTTACGTCTCCATAAATAGTCATACGATGGTGACCATTGGCAAGACTGAGTGTTACCATCGACGGAGCGAAAAAAAAATTATAAGGAGCTATTCGATTTTTTTTTGCGTTAACGTTTAATCTGAAAGACCCTGTATATATCAAACATCAAACTGTAGCGGGATAACCTATTACCATTATCCTTTCTCACTTGTCATAAAATCCCAACGATCCTATTCCCATAAACTCATTCCCACGCCATAAATTATCGTCATACATGTTTGTAGGCCAAATGCATTTTTATGTCACTAGCTCACAGCTGCATACGATAATATTAAATAACAACCACTCACCCTTGCAGCGTAACATTATGCAGAACTAACCCACTTCAACCAAGTGTGAAATGACAACACACAGAAACAACCACTACCCTTTTGTTCTCCGTTTTGACCCGTTCGAACCAATCGAACGCGCTCACATATTTCCTGGCTGGCTCCTCCTCCTCTAGAATAGAAGCTATCTTGTGTAGAGTTTTAGTTTAAGCATTATAAAAAGTACATGTCGAATGCAAGCGAGGAGTCTTGCAATTAACTAGTTAAGCCAACGAAGCACGCGAGGAACTAAGAATATAGTGTTGATAAATAGATGGAAAGTGTCTGAGTTTCAACAATATCACAAGTGCCCAAAAAGGGATCTACTTTGAGCCCCCACATGGCGACCGTGACAGGACACGAACCTGCAATCTTCGGATCTCGAAGTAATTGTAGAGCATATGGGAACATATCCGCATATTCCCATTTTACTTCAGTGTTTTCCAAAAATTCAGACCAGACAGACTGAAATCCATTTATATGTATATATAGACAATATTCCCGAAGTATAATATTAGGTTGGGGAAAAGTTATCCATTATTTTCTCGATACCTGGTTTTAGTGATCAATATACCGCGTAATATCGATCATACAATTTTAGCTATAGGCTCGTTGTAAAGGTGACATTTCACACTAAAAAAAAATCCTTTTCTGTTTTTTGTTTGTTCCATTCAGTTGTGCGTTACAGGGTGTTAACAACGGAGGACAACAAAAAGAAAAATCGGTACATTTTACACTTTTGCTTTTATAAACGCGAAAATGCGAGCCAGGCCGCTGAAATTGCGATTGGTGTGTATGGTGTCGATACTGCAACAGTAACATACGTGCAACCTAATTTATTTTTCAATTTTTGTTTTCCTTTTTAAAAATTATTTTTCTAATTTTTTTTTAATTTTTATTTTAGTGCAATATACTAAATTGAGATCTCTACTGTCAACAAATGGACCGTTTGAAGCTAGCGATGGACCAAAACCGTTCAAAACTGGCTAACAGAAGAGGTTTTGTGTTCCATCACGACAACGCAAGGTTACAGATTTCCGAGAGCTTGATTAGGATGTTTTTATGCATCAACCTGATTAAACAGTCGACCGATAGTTGGTCGACAGAACAGTGTGAATGCAATCGAGAAGCCGATCAAACTTTTTTATCGGCCGATACTAAATTGGTGTAGTGTGCGCATATGGATATCACACCGTACTGATTAAGTCGGGCGACCCAACTATCGGCCGATAAAAGACTGCAGTTTTCGGGGGCTCTAAATCTATCAGGAAACAACTGAGCAATAAGTGCTTGAAATTAGACAACTTTAGCGATGCAGCAGATTTTCGTTTTCCAATTTGCGCTCCCAATATGTTCCCGAAAGACGCAATCTTACGTCAAAAATCTGGATGGGGAAGTGTTTGACTAATTGAAGATGAAATTGAATTTGAAATGCGATGTACTTGAAAAACCGAGAGTTTCATCTGACAATAGTTAATGGAATTCATTTTGGGAGGATAGTATCAATGTTAATGGAAATGTGCTGCATATTTGCCGAACTTCTCTCTGTGAAACGAAATTTTTTACTCTAAATATAATTTTGTATGTCGATCATCTAAATCGGTTCAATGGTTCAAAAATTATGAATTTTTGAAAAAAGTATTTTTTGGGAAAAGATGGATTTTTCGGACTATCCTCAAATGGAAATGGGCGCCATAACAAAAAAAAATTAAAAAAACAGGTCTATTGTTTTGCGATGATTAACAAAATTACCACTTTTGACGAAAATCTGAGAACCACTATATCGGTTTGGCATGGAATGGCTGTATATATATTATTTTTTATTTTTTTTATTTTTTTGTTAGGGTGACCATTTCCATTTTAGGGTGGTCCGAAAAATCCATTTCTTCGCATTTTTGCAAAAATTACTTTTTTCAAAATTTCATAACTTTCGAACCACTGGACCAATTCAGATGTTCGACATATTAAATTAAAGCCAATTAGCTGGTCTTTTTGGTAAAAATACTACAGCGTTTGAATTATGTTTTCGTTATTATTGATTATATTTGTTTTTTATAGTTTTCATGGCCTCGGGACCAAAGGCGCTCTATTTTTTTTTATATTTTTTATGGAAAGCTGAGGATTTGTCACATAACATATCTTGAAACTAGGGAGGGTTTTTTTCGTTTTTGAGTTATGATTTTTCAAACTTAACCGATGGTCCGAAAAATCATTTTTTTCAAATTTTTTCCACTACAAAAAATCATAACTTTTGAACTACTGGATCGATTTAGATGATCGATATATCAAATTAAAGCCTATGAGCTAGTCTTGTTTGAAAAAATATTAAACTCTGAAAAAAAATGGATTTCGTTTTCATAATTATTGATTATATTTCTTTTTTATAGCTTACATCGTTTCGGGGCCAAGGGCGCCATATTTTTTTATATTTTTTATGGAACCTGACCATTTTTCACATAACATATCTCGAAACCAGGGAGGTATTTTTTTTGGTTTTATGATTTTGGTTATGATTTTTCAAAGCCAAACAGGAATGCCTGTATATTAGGGTGCTAACGAGTGTATGGAAAAAAATTGACCCTAAAATTTCAAAAAGTTACCCTATACAAAATGTTCACCACCTCGAAAAAACACCCTATGCCAAATATCAGCTCAATCGGATTTAAGGGAGAGTGGCGCAAAGTGGTCAAAGTTTGAGTTTTTTGAAATTCGAAACCCAAGGGGGGAGTAAAGGAAATCGGGGTTTTCGAAAAAAAAATTCTCGTATTCCGAAAAAATAGCCCCAGAGTGTCGATTTTTGATAAAAAAAAGTCACAGGAGGGTTGTGTCCGGGACACGACCGCAAAGTTGACGTAGGATTCCGTTAGGCTATCTGTTGATTTTGGATATGTTTGAAGAATTACATCGTTAAACTCATTGATAATGATTTGGTGACCCTGAAAAGGGCAATTTTGTTTGGTTGTTGGGTATTGTTTGTTCACTCCACCAGTGTTTACCGAGTGATGATGACAGAAGGATGATAAACAGTCGTTGGGTGGTGCGTATCAGATAGAAGAAGCCGAAGTAGAATGAGAAACGATGAAAACCGCTCTCTGTGACCATGTACGAGATGCCTCCTGTGTTATGTATAGATGAAATAAAGAAAAAAAAGCTCACCAATGTAATATAGTATAATTACCAATACCGAACACAATTATCAATTTTTATCATTACTAAAAACATGTTACTTTAATATAGAGAAAACATATCTGAAATGGAAATATTAATTTTGTTTTATAATTTTTACTTTCTGAGTGTTCATTCAACCCAATGCGAATTTTAATTGGACTTATACTATATGGGAAATCACTTTTTCGAATATTTCTTCTCTTTTTCAATTTTACAAACAAACGTAGGACTACGTCTTTAATTTCTATACTGGGGTGTAAGTACAAACGAAAACGTTACGCCGGAGAACGAGATTTTAAGCGTAAATAGCTCCTAAACAACTGAACGAAATAGTATGATACACAATTCATTCGACAGATAAAATGTCTACGCGTTATATGCTTGTTACTTTATGATCCAAAAGTTTGTTTCAATAGTCCTAAAATTACTTTCAAAACAGGCTATTGAAATCACACCAATCGGTATATAAGCGAGTGTCGCTCGGAAATCCACTCCGTTATAATTGCGCAACGATTGAGGTACGATCGCTGGAATGGATGGATGTTTCCCTAACACAGATTTCAAAACCATGAAGCATGGGAAAATCGGCATTGCAAATTAGATGTGAGCTGCGGGTACTTTTGTACTCGTATGCGTTTCTGCAAATCGGAATGTTTCCCTAACACAGATTTCAAAACCATGGAGCCAGGGGAAATTAGCATAGAAAATTAGATGCAAGCAGCGAGTTCTATTGTACTCGGATTGACTATGGATTTGATATGGTATGATACGGTGTAGTGGATATGATCAAAGTGGATATTATATTACATATCGAAGACATCACATTTATAAAAGCAGCGTTATAAAACTATTTGTTTACGAATGCTGCAACCGATCGTCGTTATTGGGAAGTTGGAATTGTTGGGAAGGGGGTCTTATTTTCGCTGTGTAATTCCGAGGAGGAATCCATTCCTTCTCAAGCGTTAATAATTCTGCTCCGGATCAACGATGATTCCAATTCTCGGGGCTTGGTGGGTACTATTTGCGCTGGGTATTTCCGAGGAGGGTGCTCCCTTGGCCGAGTGGTTAGCGTCATAACTAACATGCCGGGTGTTCGGGTTCGATTCCCGTTCTGGCCGGGGGATTTTTCGTCAAAGAAATTTCCTCCGACTTGCACTGTGATCACGCGTATTCTAGAGCTTGCCACTCAGAATGCATTCAAGGCGTGTTATTCGGCATAGAAATCTCAACTAAGTACTAATAAAAATGACGTAAGTAATACTACGTTGAGACGACGAAGTTCCTCTAGGAACGTTAGTGCCATTGAAGAAGAAGATTTCCGAGGAGGAATCTTCTTCTTCTTTTTGGCTTTAAGAGGGTTCAAACTTTTCAGTTCATTCGCCTCTAAACGCGAGGAGGAATCGATTCCCCGTTTGAACGTTAATAATTCTTTTCCGGCTAAACGAAGTGGAATGATAATCACTTTATTTGAAAGATGAAACGTCTAAGATGTATATGCTTGTTACTTGTTGATTTCTAAGTCAACGTTAGTCCTACGTCCACCTTGCGGTTATATCGAAGATATAACCCACTTCTAATTTTTCTCTCGCCGCATGAACTTTCCTTGGGTGAAAATGAACACAACAAAACGGACAGCTTAAATCGAACGACCCGCCTCGAGCGGGAACACACCTTGGTTTTGACGTAGGACTACGTATTTCATTTCTATACCGGGGTGTAAAATCAAAGTTTCGAAAACGAAAGCGTTACGCCGGAGACCGAGATTTTGAGCGTTAATAGCTCCTAAACAACTGAACGAAATGGTATGATAAACACTTCAATCGAAAGATAAAATGTCTACGCGTTCTATACTTGTTACTTTTTGATCCAAAAACTTGTTTCAATAGTCTTAAAATTGCTTTCAAAACAGGCTATTGAAATCACCAATCGGTATATAAGCGAGCGCCGCTCCGAAATCCACTCAGTTCTAATTGAACAGCGATTGGAGCATGTTGTCGCTGTTGTGGTGAAGCTCTTCATTTATCATGAAAGCGCGGATGAACGGTGTCACCAAGAGCCTGTTTGTTAGACTAGACATGAATCCATCAGGAGGAGAGTGATGCCACAAACGGTTTTCCGGGAAGATCTCGAAGCAACCGCTACACACACACATACACGCGCGGAATTCTTTCCGTTTGGATGCCATTCAGCATCGAGAATGATCCGGAAAATAATCTGCCAGTTCCTCTGGGAATTTAAAAATACATTCATGTGAAAGAGTTTATTTGTCGCGTTTACACAATCACATCACTTACCACAGTGAATCCTGATTTTTACCTCTCCCTACTAACAACTATCCTTTCCATGATAAACGCTAGGGAACCACGCTATAGAGGCGACCCTTCTGGCCTTCGGGCGGCGAATATCATACTAACATTCCTTCCCTTCCCCTGGTGACTGTAAGGACGTGGCCGGCGTCGTTATTGACCATTCAAAGCTCGAATCACCGAGAATTGCACAACGAGAATGATTTGCTAGTCCCAAGCGTCATTCTGTGTGTTCTTTGTGCAATTTAGTTGGGTCAGGTCAATCACGGAGAGCAACTACGAATTGTACAGTCTACCCAAGCTCAAGCTCATGTGAAAGAGTTTATTTGAATGTTTTCTATCCATGTAACACTGTGATCAAATTTGTTTCAATCAAGTACTATTAACAGATGGTTATCGAGTTAGCATTAACCACTGGTGGGCTTCCAGTATCGAGGAAAATGTGGAAATATTTAATCGTTGCTGAAAATAATCTGCCAGTACCTCTGGGAATTTAAATATACATTCATGTGAAAGAGTTTATTTGAATGTTTTCTATTCATGTAACACTGTTACCAAATATTTTTCAATCAAGTACTATTAACAGGTGGTTATCAAGTTAGTATTAACCACTGGTGGGCTTCCAGTATCGAGGAAAATGTGGAAATATCTAATCGTTACTGAAAATAATCTGCCAGTTCCTCTGGGAATTTAAAATTACATTCATGTGAAAGAGTTTATTTTAATGTTTTCTATCCATAAAATATCCATATAATACATTTGGGTTTGTGATTTGTCAATCAAGTACAGTTAGCAGATTAGCTTCTGAAGATTATTCTTCAGAACAAGGTTTTTCGTATCCTATATTGGATGCATAAAACTTTGTGCCTCCAACGTAACGCTCTCGTTTTCGAAGTCTCCCAAATATTCATTTATTCATTCATTCAGAATGGATTTAGATTCAACTTCAAACAAATGATCTCTAAATCAACGATAGTCCTACGTCACCCTTGCGGTTATACCATAGATATAACCCACTTCCTGTTTTTATTTATGAAAAAATGAAATAAATTGTTTCATATAAAAATGCCCCCGACTTGCATATATTGCGATGCTGATTTCCTTCGGGCACCTTGGTTTTGATGTCTCTGTTAGGTAACACATTTCGGTGGGAACGAAAGTTACCCCTACTTTCATGTATTTGCAATGTCGACTTCCCCCAGGCAGCTTGGTTTTGATGTCTCTGTTAGGGAACCGCCGCATGTGTCGTCAATTTCAACCAATTAGAAGTGGATATTTCCGTTAGGATAGAGGTTGAGATTTTTAAATTTTTCGATAGTTAATTTCATGACTTATATTATTTTATTCAATATAAAAAATTGTTATGGAGTGCCGAAATCGATTGACGCAAAAATTTCATCAATCCATCATGAAATAACTGAGCAATAAGCGTTTTCGATTTTCGATTTTTAATTTGTACCCCATTATGTTCCCGAAAGACGTAATCCTACGTCAAAAATTCGGGATGACACTAGATCTGCAATTTTAAGGCATTTGGCATCAAACATTTTTTTTCAAAAACCCCGATTTCCTTTACTCCCCCCTTGGGTGATTTTTCGATTTTCAAAAAACTCAAACTTTGACCGCTTTGCGCCACTCTCCCTTAAATCTGATTGAGCTGATATTTGACATAGGGTGTTTTTCGAGGTGGTGAATATTTTTTATGGGGTAACTTTTTGAAATTAGAGATGACCATTTTCATTGGCACCCTACTGTATATAGATATGCTAATATGTAATATAAGAACAATATGAGCGAGTGAAACAAGAGACACATTGCAAATACAGGCAAACCTGTTTTTGTGCGGGCCCTTTTTGCGTGATTCCTCGTTTGTGCGATTTTATAATGATATCGGGTCTTGAATCACACAAACTAATCGCACAAATAATAATATCGCAACTAAACAGTCACACAAATGAGAAATCGCACAAAAACAGTTTTTCCTGTAAGCACGCATTAAACTTTTATATACTTTGCCACATACACGGCCCAGACCGAGAAGTATATAGATTCACGTTTATACTCTCCTTTTGACTCATAGAAAACACTTTCCAACTTCATTTTATAATTTTATATTATCACGCATTTATGCAATAACACGAGCGGTTATGTGAATATTTGTTTTGGGTACAATTCCAAGCTGACGTTCAGTCAGTGAGAAATAGATGTTTGCTCCCATACATATGAATATTTTAAAGCTTCTGAAAAAGGTGCTTTTATTTGTTCATTTCACCCTTCTGCATACGAAAAAGCATTGTTTTTCTGCCGAAGTTGAAATGTTTTCTGCCAACGTTAGTTTGGGTGTAGAACTATAAACTGTAAGATGTACAAGAAAAAGTGTCTCCGGAAGTCTATCTTCCCTTGTTTACAGAAGCACAAAGATCCAACGTTATTTTGGTCTGATCTGCGACCCTGACGATCACAGATTTGTCAGACAAAGAAAAGAGAAAAAAGAGATAGATATTTTAACAACGAGGTGTAAAAAGGCTCGCATCATGCACCATCGAGTCCCTGAAAGTATCAAGTAATCTAGTAAATGAAGTTACGGAAATCAGACGAAGATTCTTCAGTAAATATAAGTGTCATAAGTAAGGGATTGATTTATGAAATAATTGTTCGAAAAACACAAAACACTTGATGATAAAATCACTGGACATTCTAAACATATCTGTATCTAAAACTCCCAGCACAGTCATGCAAAAGCGGATGCGGAATTTACCGTTTTCCAAAAGCGCAGTTTTGCTTCCCTCCGCCGCCTGCATTCCCAACGCTCTCGACGTGGAAGAACCGGGGAACCGTTGAACTTCAAGAGTACTTCTCGGGAGTTCCAATTCTTTGACTATAACCAACCAAATTATATTCGCCGACAAGCGGGCGGGCGGCGGCGCGTTCGAAAAGCATTCCAATTAACTTCAATTTCGGGGGAAGAACTCTGCCAACAACTCAGCCTCGTTTTTGGGTACTTCAAACCAATCTAGCGCTAATGTGTGTAACAGTTTGTGAAATAAATATCCATTATTACTTCTTTACTTTCTTCCGGGAAGCCGGCATGGTTTCTATTACAGAAGAGGAACAGCTCAAAAAAAAAAACCCCCCGTCCGAGGGAGAGAGGAAACATCTTAAAGCCCTCACCCCACAGGCAGCAAAAAGGCTGTAAATCGATTCCGGCATATTCTGGCCGAGGAGTGTTGCCAAGGTCGCCCGAAATGTCAAAACACTAAACAACCGAAACCCAAAATAAGCACGTGGCGAGGATGTAAATTTTTACACACCGCTAATAAAAACGAATTCAACTGAATGGTTCAATTAGAAGACAAATTGAAGAATGATGTTATGGCCGTGTTGTGTAGCGGCATGCGAGCAGCCCGAGCCGGGGCGGCAGCTATAATGAGAGTTGACAATAAATGGCGAGAATGAGCCCTGAGGGAACCAGGGAGGACTATTTTATTGCTCCGTGCGTGGGTGAGACGATGTATCGCGCCACGCACAGCAAGGACTCGGCGGCGGGCGTTCTTGGCACTCCATCCGACGGCAGGATTTTATGTTTTTATGCACTATGGGAGAAGATTTTTCCATTTCTCCGACTTCTTCCTGTTTCCGGTCGGCACTATAATTATTTTTTCCCGTTCCGTTCATTCACTGTTGCTGCCCATTGGCAGCCGCCCCAACAAGCATCAGGCATTAGCCTCCTTTCGGTGGCATTGTTTTGTTTCCTATTCTGTGTCATTCGCTTGGGTTATGTGGTATCATTATTCTCATTGATGCTGTCGGCAGCTCAGAATCAACATCGGAAGAACGAGGAGTTATCTCAGTCCAGTGCCAGGCTCAGTCGGTAATAATAACGATTAATTTACATAAAACATTCACAGCAATGAAAAATCAATTAATAGTAATAAAAACAATAACGAAACGCTGATGAGGATGATGAAAAAAGTTTGGTCTGTTTTCATTCGTTCCCCCGGTTTGCGACACGCTCTTCTTATCCTCTTATCCTCTGTGTGTCCGGCCGAGATGATGATGCTGATGCTGCGGCCAACGAGGCTGAATCTCCTGTGCGCGCCCAGAGCTGCTCACTAATTATCATAATTATCACTCCTATGCGAGATTTGAATATTTATTGTGTCTTTCCCCGGTGCTTCTGGCCAAAAAACGGAAAACAAAAGTGCTTCGTCTCGGGACGCGCGCTGATTGTTTCCTGGTTTCATTTCGTTTGCTGTGGCCGTTTGTGCCCCGCACGAATCGAATGTTTTGAGACATTCATTCGGCTTGCTGTCACACAGTTTGCGCATATATGACAACAATCTAGTTATGTCGGGATCTTGGTTTCGGACCTGCGGTGGAGGGAATTATCGTTGCTCGTTTCGATCGGTTTGCCGTTAAATCGGGAGATACGAAAGGGGAAAACAAAACATCGGACCGGACATAAATCAGAATGAAAATTACTTTGCAATTAATAAATTACCCCCGTAATGGAATGGAATGGAAGATGAGGAAATCGATGTTCGAAAACGGCCATAAGCGGATTCCGAGTGTCCCTGATACCGAATACTACAAGTCAGCATCGGCGCGATTTAGTCACGTTGGTAGTGCTAAACTGAGCGCTTATGGACTTAGTCGGTCGTGTGCATAATTCAGGTGTACATCCGCATAAAAGTAGCTATTAGATTTTTTGTTGTTGTTAGTTTGACCTCAAATTGGCGTTCGAGAGCGAATGGAGGTTGTTCGGATGCAATCTTTTGTGCAATAAATACATTAAATTATCATTTTGATCTACACGATGGAATTGATTTTGCTCAAGATACATGATTCGCGATTTGCTGACGAACGAAAATCGGAATAAATGGTGCTTATCGGGTTAGTTTCTGTCTATAACGTCATGAACACTCAGAATATTTCACGAGGAAAATTGCAAATTTTTGGATATATTACAGCATCTGTTTATCCAGACGAAGCTTTAATTATTTTCAAGTCCATAGAAATGTATAAAAGCTCGGATGAAAAAAATTACATACATTTTTTACCGTTCCTATACTCGCGCGTGGAATCAATGAGTCGATTGAATAAAATGACTATTAAAACTGAATATATTTTCTGGAGTTTTTTTCATTCAATTATACTTTTTTCTTCTAATATAATTACCAATAACGCCTAAAAATACACAATAGACGAATTTCATGCCAACTCGACTTAGGAGTACGAAAATTTATAAGTTAAAAACTAATAAAAACTATTTTCCAAAATTCTTGCCAAAGGATGAAATGTAAGAAATTGTTTAAATTTTTACCAAAAAATGCTGCTGACAAAACAGTTATTTTAAAAATTAAAATTCATTTTTCAAAAAAAAAAAAACATACATTTATATATATATATATATATATATATATATATATATATACTAGCTGACCAGGCAAACGTTGTTCTGCCAAATAAATTATTTCTAGTGAATATTTTGGGTGTTGAATAAAACACACTAATGTATTGTAAGTGTGTTTGTATATTTTAACGATCTTTAAATAAATCGAATGTGACCGATAAAAAAACCAATTAAATGATTTGAACGAAAGGTTATATGATGTTTCTTGGTGTATTTCATTAACGTAACTGACATGTTTGATCTCTTAAAAGTTAAACGTCAACTGAAAAAAGTAATATAAGTTTGTCGTAAAGTAGAAAAAATGAAATATAGAAAATCAATATTTATTGCTGTCTCCTTGTTAGAAAATACGTGCATGTGATTTTCAACATGGCTTAGTTTATAACAGCTTGGTCTCGTTCATAAATTGGAAAACAGCGATACGCCAGCTAACTTCAATGGAGCTGATTAATCGGCCTGTTTGGAAACGCGTTATTTTATCGTTGTCATTCAATCGAGGAGTATTCACATCGGTAAGTTTGAAACACAGCCATATTGCTTTCTTTATTCATGGATGTTTTTATTACTCTTCACCGATTTGCAGAACTCAATATTCATATATGCATATGAGT
This sequence comes from Toxorhynchites rutilus septentrionalis, assembly GCF_029784135.1. Classification (NCBI taxonomy): domain Eukaryota; kingdom Metazoa; phylum Arthropoda; class Insecta; order Diptera; family Culicidae; genus Toxorhynchites; species Toxorhynchites rutilus. The sequence continues at coordinate 66,914,829 of NC_073745.1, forward strand.
GATCGGATTTTACAATTCGATCGAAATCGACTTTAACACTCTTAAATTCGTTCGCCTTGTCGCGAAACAATGGTCAAAATAAGTCATCCGTATTTGTGGTTCAATTTACTCTCTATCTGATCGGTAGAATTCCGGAAATAATTCTAAATTGTTGAAATTTGAATGAAAATTATTATTCAATTTCGTTTGGATGCTAAATTTGTTTTGAATGTGTTTGAATGCTAAATTTTGCGTGTTTATTCCACCCGAAAAACCATTACTATTTTTGCTTCATAGAAATGGAACATGGAGACCAATGTTGTTTACGTCGAATTGCGTGGCAAGGTTGTCACATTTGCTCAACTCGATTGGACTTGAGCTTGAACAGAATGCAAAATTGCGCTTTTTCCATTCAACAGAATACAACCAACAATATGTGGGGACGAATACGATCGAACTTCATTTTGTGTTTGAACACACGCGCAATGTCATGACAATGCATTGCGCTTTGGCCTGGCTATAACTAAAGCTGTGTCGGCGTTGCTCATGATAGTGTCTCGCAAGTGTATGTATTATTCCTCGCACCGCTTTTGTTGATTGTGTAGTAAGAATTGCAGTCGTTCAATCTCTACCTTCGCGTATATGTCGACCATAGCTTGTTGGCACAGCTTACGATATCTTGAATTGGCGTTTCTTGACCATGTCCAATCACCATATGATAAACATAAAAATCCTCCGAGCGCGCCCTCTGTTTGTTTCGTCGCATGTTCATAAATATTAAATCAAAATGAGAAATGATGTTCATAATAAATTAAGTATCTGTGACGGGGTCTCGTTGGTCTAATGTTTATGCAAGAGATTTTTCGTTAAAGAAACCCGTCTGACTTGCACTGTAGTCACGCGTATTCTTGAGCTTGCCACTCCAGAATACATTCAAGGCGTATTGTTCGTCATAGAAATCTCAACTATTTACTAATAAAAATGACGCAAGTAGTACTACGTTGAGAAGGCAAACCTTGGGAACGTTAGTGCCATTGAAGAAGAACATAGCGAGGGTCGTATGAACGGTGTGTGTCAACGATGAATTCCAGATTATTGTTTTTTCCTCGCATTAAATTTCTCGTGTCACCGTGCTATCATGATTCCAGCAGCGCTTGTGCTTTGGATCTACACACGTGCTTTCCAGCTGATGTTTTATCAGGGTTGATGGCAATAGCGTGATTGTCATTTTGTAATTCGAGCAAATGTGATTTGAAGAATTTCGATAACTCATTGTGCTCATTCAAAAAGGCTTCCAGCTCGTCGGAGATGCTCCCTGCTTTAGATGAATTGATGTTACTTGTGTATTTGTAGATGGATGTGCAATGAAGCGGGCGTTACGCCATCAGTCATTGAACAACTTAAATGAATTCGTTCTGTTGAAAAAACGAACAACGGTTAAATTATTAGAATATTTTTGACACAAAAATAATAAAATCGCAATTAAAAATAGGGAATTGGGGTAAAAATGTAATGTTATATGTATGGTATGAAGTCAAATTTTTGAAAAAAAAAATCCAGATCTTTTTTTCTGCATAGAGCCACCCTATTCGGTATTAAATGTATGGTTATCGGTATCCTACCGGTATCATATATAGTTTACAACCTATTCTCATAGTATAATTTCATCAAAATCGGTCGAGCCGTTTCGGAGGAGTTCGGTAACAAACACCGTGACACGAGATTTATATATATATATATATATATATATATATATATATATATATATATATATATATATATATATATATATATATATATATATATATATATATATATATATATATATATATATATATATATATATATATATATATATATATATTATATATATATATATATATATATATATATATATATATATATATATAAGTTAACGCAAGCAACATCATTTTCCCCACAGCAACAGAACCGATCACTGTGGAACAGTTTATCGGTAGCATCAATTCGCAAACGCAAGCGAAACAACAATTTAGGACACCAACGTAAAACACCGATTCGGACTCTGTACCTGACGCGACAACGGACTGGATAGAATGTGCAGCGTAAGGGCTTTAGGTAAATGGCTAGACTTCATGATGTAAAATTGACAATAATAAAATCAGTCTAACTTGTACTCCCGGCGAAACCGGTCTTTCCTTTTTAAAAACTCTTCGATATCCTCATGTAACTTAATTGGCGCAGTCGGTAGGATCGCTCGTTCAAGTGTTCACGCGTAGATCCAATTCGCGAAAGTGATTTCCCGCGCGAACGAATATCGAGTGGCTGACGATTGGAGAACTACAACGGACGCACGAGTGATACCTTTTTATCAAGTAAGTAATTAGATCTTAGTCAAATTAACAATCATTTAATCGGAGTGGTACAAAGCTTACCCGAAACAAAAAAAGCTGTATCCACATCCATAAAATATAACAAAAACTACTAATTCAGAGAGACGAGCCCGGGTAACACCGTAAGCGACTCTTTTTATATCACAAAAGTGAACTACTAATCTAAAACAAAAACAAACGTTAAATCAGAAAAAAAAACTAGCTAATCTAACAAGAGTGATTTAAGTTTTACCTTGGAGTGCTTTGTGAATAATCGCGAAAACAATGAACCCAAACAGTTTTAACATATCCCCTGAATTACCGAGGAGCAATACCTCAGCACAGGAGGAAAATTTAAATGAACACGAAGAAGCCGCCAGAATTGCTCAAACAGCGGTAATGTTCGACAAGGCGGAGAAAATCCTAAAGGCGATGCAAACGCCCCAGGCAATCCGCGAATTGCCGCAATTCGACGGTAACCCCGTCAAATTACACTGCTTCATTAGAGCAGTGGAAAATCTGTTGCCCTTTTTAGAAACTCTTAAAGGGACACCCTTCGAGCAAGTATGGCTTCAATCCATACGCTCGAAAGTAACCGGAGATGCGGACCGAGTTTTAGAAACATACGGGACACCGCTAATCTGGGAAGAAATTAAAGCTAACCTGATAGCTTACTATAACGACAAGCGTGATTCTGTCACGCTTACCCGCGAATTGTTCCAACTGCAACAAGCTGGAACAATAGAAGATTTTTATAGTTCGGTTCATCAATTGCTTTCGCTTTTGATAAACCATACAAATATTTCAACATTCGATCTCAACTTGAGAACGGACAGAATCTCGACACACCAGGAGAATGCTCTTCAAGTGTTTTTAGCAGGACTAAAAGAGCCCATCGGCGGGAACGTAAGAGCCCGCCAACCAAAAAAATTAAAAGAAGCTTTCGATGCTTCTATTGAAGAGAGAAACTATCAAAATAAATGCGGTCTTAATAAGATGGAAACTACAAATCGATTCCAAAAACCGATTGTCGTAGCACCACCTCCCCCACCAAGGCAAAAGAACTGGAATAATTTTAATCATTACCAAAGAGCCCAGTATCAACCTCAAACGAATCATTTTAATCCACAGCAAAATTTTTCGAGATTACAAATGAATCCTTTTAATCAACGGCAAAATTTTCAAAGACCTCAAATGAATCAATTCCACACACCTTACCAACAACATCAGAACCAAAGCTTTCTAAATCAACCGCAAGTTCCTTCGCGAAACGTATTCGCCCCAAGACCAGTTCAGATGCCGAAGCCTACTCCCATGGATGTAGACCCTTCAATAAGATCTAATAAAATAAACTATATGAATAGACCTCGGAGAGCAATCAATTACCACGAAGGCACAAATATGTCTGATCCTTACGGCCCGTACGAAGGACCAAATTGTGAATACGAAACCTATGATGAAGAAAATTATGAGCAGGATAATTATCACAATGAATCGATGGCTAGTACATCTTTTCAACCTGTGGTAACCAATCAGGAAGAGAGTGTCGAAGAAAATACCACTTCCACTGATGAACTGAATTTTCAGATAATTACGGATTACGATGATTACGAGATTAAATACAGACCTGGAAAGCAGAATGTGGTGGCCGACAGTCTTTCAAGAATACGAGAGGAATTGAACGCTAACGATATGGAAGAAGATTCCTCTTCCTCATCTGAAAACGAAGAATCGTCAGATGGAGCTACAGCCCATTCCGCAGATACCGATGATTCTGCGTTCATTTCTTGTACAGAATCCCCTCTTAATGTCTTCAGCAATCAAATTGTCCTCAAAATCGGCCCCAACGATGATAATACTTGCGAGGAGATTTTCCCCCGTATTTTCAGACGCACTATCACTAAAGTAAATTATGGAGTTCCTTTTATCATAAAAGTGTTTAAAGATTTTATTGACCCAAAGAGAACAAATTGCATTTTGTGTCCCGAATCTGTAATTCAGACCCTCCAAATTGTTTACAAGAACTATTTTAGCAGAGGAAAACCATTTAAAGTTTTCATTACACAAAAAATAGCAATAGACTTGAAAACCGCAGAGGAACAAAATGAAATCATAGAACAAATTCATACAACCGGGCACCGAGGCGTATGGGAAAATAATAGACAAATAGCAAACAGGTACTATTTCCCAGCAATGAAAAGAAAAATACGACAGTTTGTAAGGCTCTGTCGCATTTGCAACAAAAATAAGTACGAACGACACCCTTATAAAATCCAACTGGGCTCAACTCCAGATCCGAAAAAGCCTTTAGAAATTGTTCATCTAGACATCTTTATCAAACAACCTAATATATTTCTTTCATTTATAGATAAATTCTCTCGATTTGCAACGGTAATTCCCATCAAATCCAGGAACATCGGCGACGTAAGGAAAGGTTTAACCAAGTACTTTTCTATTTATGGTACCCCAAATTTAGTTATTAGTGATAACGAACCCGCATTGAAATCCATAGAGATTAGAACACTTTTAGACAACCTGAATATCCAGATGCATTTTACTCCACCCAATCATAGTTCGAGTAATGGTACAGTGGAAAGATTCCACTCAACTTTGGGCGAAATCTATCGTTGTACTAAGCCTAATTATCCCGACATAAACGAAAAAGAAGTTTTTAGAATAGCTTGCACCATATACAACAACACAGTCCACTCTACCACAAAAACCAAACCCCGGGAAATATTCTACGGAATAAGGGATGGAGAGGAAAGGCCTCTTGATATGGAAAAGATTTTAGAAAACAGAAACAAATTCTACAATGAAATTATTGTATAATCAGATAAAACTAAAAATAAAAATTTGGGTTACCATAATAAGAAGAGAGAACACCCACCGGTCCTTCGAGAGGAAGAAACCGTATATAATAGAAGACAAGGAATAAGGAACAAAGGAAAAGAAATGTATTTCCCAGTCAAAGTTGTCCAAGATAAAGGTAGAACGTTTCTGGACCACTCTGGCAGAGAAATACACAAAGAAAATATTCGGCGAAAATGAAACCATACAAATTATTTTTCTAAATTATAGATGTTGCGGAGCCAACTTCTAAAACTAATTACGCTGACGTTCATCACGACCTCATCATCGAGAACGATACAAATACATGACCTGACCAGAAACCCAGGACTAGTGACATTACAGACCGGAAACGTACTAATTAAGACTGGACGTCACAGGATATATCACACAATAGACTTGGAAGACTATAGACCATTACTAAACAACATCGCTATCACTATCGACGGACTTAAAATATTCACAGACTTCAGCGACGTTTATATCACATTACAGTCCAAATTTAAGAAAGCCCAAAACACGTATATGAAATTGTTACCAAATAGAAGAAACAAGAGAGGAGCATTCAATTTTCTAGGCTCAGCCATAAAGGCGATTACAGGCAATTTAGATGAAGAAGATTGAATCCAAATAGATAACGATATAAATGACTTAAAACGAGGCAACCAAGAACTTATAAGACAAAATAATATTCAAGTAACTATCAACAAACATCTAGGAAAACGTATAAACAAATCAATAGATTCCGTTAATGAACAACAAAGAATAATCAAGCAACAAATTATATCAGCCAGACAATCTCTTATCACCAACAAACTTGTCAATCAAAATTTCACAGCAATCCGACAGGCATTTAAAATTTCTAATCATGTCGACCTAATACAAGAACACCTAGACTCAATTTTCGAAGTTGCAAACAACTTGCAAAAATAAATATCATTTCTAAGAATTTTCTAGAAGCAGAAGAACTAAAGTTTTTCTCAGATAAGTTAGAAGAACAAAATATTACCATTCTACATCCAGACCAAGCATACGATTACCTAGACATCAGAGCCCTCTTCAAGGAATCCATCCTCTACTTCATCATCGGCGTCCCGCAGATTTTACCACATCCATTCACCAGTCTTCTCCTAGAACCACTTCCAATCAACGGTCAAATCATCAAACTCCCTTGGCGTAAAGCAGCAATCTACGGAAACTCCACCTATTTCATCAAAGGCAGTTGCCAAAGTATCGGCGAAAACTCCATTTGCGAAGAAGATAAATTAGACGATACCTCAGACGACAGATGCTTCTCCAAAATCATACGAGGCTCCCCAGGAAAATGCACCTTTACGAACTATCGGAATACAACCAACATAAAACGATTGACAGACAACCATGTCATCGTCATAATCACAACAGTCACACTATCAAGCGACTGTCTACATAACAACAGAGTTTTAACAGGAACGATGCTGTTGTTTTTCGAGAACTGTACAATCTCACTGAACAACAAAACTTTCAGCTCCATTACATTTCCATCGAGAATTATCCCAACAATAGTGCCTCTGGATGGCGTGAAAATTGAACAAAACGAATTCGAGCAGAACCTGGACTTTCACACATTAAAGAAATTACATTTCCAAAACCGAGAACAACTGGAGATAATTAAAACCCGATATTTCATCCAAACATCAACAAGTTTGGGCCTCTCATCTATATGCTTCATTATAGGCTTGATCGTCATAGTTTACCATTGGTACCAGAAGAAAAGGACACCCAATGAAGAAAAACCAAACATCAGTTCAGCAGACAACCATCATCCCAACACAATTGTATCGGGACGATCCAAACTTGATGAGGGAGTAGTTAACGCAAGCAACATCATTTTCCCCACAGCAACAGAACCGATCACTGTGGAACAGTTTATCGGTAGCATCAATTCGCAAACGCAAGCGAAACAACAATTTAGGACACCAACGTAAAACACCGATTCGGACTCTGTACCTGACGCGACAACGGACTGGATAGAATGTGCAGCGTAAGGGCTTTAGGTAAATGGCTAGGCTTCATGATGTAAAATTGACAATAATAAAATCAGTCTAACTTGTACTCCCGGCGAAACCGGTCTTTCCTTTTTAAAAACTCTTCGATATCCTCATGTAACTTAATTTATATATATATATATATATATTTCCAACAAGTCGTCCGTACATCGGAAGATGGACACTTTTACAGGGAAAAAGTATTCGAACTACAACTTTTTCATGTTTTCTTTGAAAAAAATACAACTTATCCTAATTTTGTTTAAATTCAAGATAGCGATATAATGTATTGGACAAAGTTTTAGATCTTGTTTAAATATAAACTTTTGTCGGAGACATGAACTTTCTATATAAAACAAAGTTTTTGGGATATAAGTCATTTTTGTATGAAGATTCCTGAAAAAAAATGTTTTGCTTTTTGTGTGTAAATTCTCACGTTTGACATGTTCTTGACATGTTTCTAAATAGAGAAAAGTTAGCAGAGCATGTAAACTGCTATAATTTATACATAAAAATGTTACGAATTAAACATTAATAGTATTTTTTCAAAGAAAAAAATGAAAAAATTGTTGTTCGAAAAACTTTTTCTATGTAAATGTGTCCATCGTCCAATGCATGGAAAACTTGTTGGAAATTTTAAGAGCTATTTATGTCTTCTTTTTTAGAATTTCAAAAGCTATGTTTTCGAGAAAAATGAATTTTAATTTTAAAAATATTTTTTTTCAATGATTTTAATAACCAAAATAATTTCCTACATTCCATTCTTTGACTAAAATTTTGTAGGTTTTTTGTAGTTTTTTTTTTTTTTAAATTATGAGTTTTTTCAACTTTTTTTCGAAAAATCTTAATTTAAAAACTATAATATCTACAAAAAGTTGGTCAAGAAATGAAATGTAGGGAATTACTTAGGGTTTCATTAAAAATTATCAAAGAATTTTTTGAATAAAAAAATCATTGTAAAAAAAATTGAAACGAAAAATTCATTTTTCTCGAAAACATATGCTTTTGAAATTCTGAAAAAATAGATGTAAATATCCCTCAACATTTCCAACAAGTTTTCCATACATCGGACGATGGGCACATTTACATAGAAAATGTTTTTCGAACAATAACTTTTTCTCTTTTTTCTTTGAAAAAATACTTTTGATATTTAATTCGTAACATTTTTATGTATAAATTATCGCAGTTTACATGCTCTGCTAACTTTTATCTATTTAGAAACATGTCAAGAATATGTCAAACGTGAGAGTTTTAACACAAAAATGTTACGAGCAAAACATTATTTTTTTCAGGAGTCTTCATACAAAAATGACTTATATTCCAAAAACCATAACAGAAGTTCATATTTTAATAAGATCTAAAACTTTGTCGAATACGCTATATCGCTATCTTGACTTTAAACAAAATTAGGATTAGTTGTATTTTTTTCAAAGAAAATAAGAAAAAGTTGTTGTTCGAAAAACTTTTTCCCTGCAAAAGTGCCCATCTTCCGATGTATGGGCGACTTGTTTGAAATTTGAAGGGCTATTCATATATATATTTTTGGGAATTTAATAGAATACATTTTTGAGAAAAATTTCAATTTTTAAAATAACTTTTTTGTCAGCGAAATTTTTTTTTCAAATTGTTTTTTGGTATTTTTGTGTAAAAATTTATACAATTTCCTACATTTCATCCTTTGACATGAATTTTGTAGGTATCTAGTTTTTAAGTTATAATTTTTTGAAAAAAATTATAAAAAAAAATGGCTTGTTGTATTTTTCGAATATTTCAAGTATGCAAAGTTGCTTAAGTGACCCATATCTTTACACCCACAACGTTTCACTACTATCTGAAATGGTGCTGCCAACGGCCAGTCGAGTTGGCATCAAATTCGTCAATAACAATATTACAGAGACACGCACAGTCTGTGAGTATACGAGCGATGATTTTGCGCGCGAGTACAGGAGGGTCGAAATTTATACCAGGAATTTGTAATTTTAAAATTTTCCCGCTAAACATTTTTCAATAATTTTTTTTAGTTGTCCTTTTTTTTAGTGTGATTTGACATTTAGTTTGTTTACGGCGTCATTAAGAACAAGTTAACATGAAATACGCAGTTTTATAATGACAGTAGAATTAAAAGTGTCTTCCGAATTTCAGATCAATCAGTCAACAGAAAGGAGGTTGATTTTCTATTAATGTGGTACAGCGCTACAGAAAAAGTTACAAAGGTACAAAGTCACAAACATACAAACGGGTCAAGCTAGATAAAACCGTTTAATAAATAACCGCAATTCATGGTAATTTTACGTTTACCGAGAGAAAATTCGTTTTTTCATGATTCGATTATCTGGAGGATTCAGTTATCTGGAGTGGAAAAAAAATCAATACTCCGGATAATCGAGTCCGACCTGTATTTATGTAAAAAAAAATGTAATATAAAAAAAACCTTGACTGAAAATATAATAAGTGTCCATTTCATGTTATCACCGGAAAAGATAAATTAGATCAAAAGAAAAGCATTTTAATAATTAATGTGTCCTTTGGCCTTCAGAACCTTCGGCATACTGTCTACCAGGTTCTTCCCAGGGGCGCTCCGGCGCAAAATAGTTATTTTCATTGGTTCATTGGTAAAACTAGTTTTGCTGTCTCGATAGTGTTAAGATCTGGATACCCTTTCAGGTTTTTTGTTCTGACAAAACTGGGAGAAAGACTTGGTCTTCTTGGCAGTATGCTAAGAGTCCTTGTTCTTCAAATGAATCAAATGCGATCACGTGTGCGTATGCACCTGGTCGAGTCGTTTGCTTCACAACATGTCAAAATATCAAAACATAATCAAGCGAGGGATTTTCCGATGGAAACTTATCGAAAACATATCGATTTTGACGAACTCTTTCTTCAAAAAAAAAATTGATTTTTTGTTTCGTGAGAAAAACACTTTTTTCAGTATTCCATAAATGAAGATTACAAAATCTAGGTCAAAGAAGAAAATTTAGGAAATCGTTTATATTTCCGTCAAAAATATGAATATAAAAATATAAAAATTTATAATTAAAACATATATTTTAAAAATTAAAATTTATTTTTCTCGAGAACTCGGCGAATATAATCAAAACAAAAATAAGCTTCGGAATCGGCTCAACAACGAAACGATGAACGCTATTTTGAGATCAAAGATTTGATTAAACATCGTGGCGGCAGCTTACGTAATGTATACTTTTGAATTTGTCTTTTGTCTTTGTTATCACTGCCCTGAAAAAATGTAGTTGTAACGAAACAAAAATATTAAAAACAAATCTTACATCACTGAGAATGTCAAATTTTTGTTCCTGTGAACATCGACGCAACGCATTTTTTCTTCTCTTCAATTTAACGAAAAAATTCCACTTATCCCAAAAAGACAATCCATTCCCGCTCGACGCTCACCGGTAGAGACGTCGGTTAAACGTTCGATAGATTCAAATAATCGAATATATGCAATTTTAATCGAGGAATTTTGTATCGAATAATCAAAAATCAATTACATCGAATAATTATCAAAGTAATCGCGATTAATGAAAAAGGGAACCATTTTTTCAAAAAATTCAGTGCAAAATTTGTTTAACCTTCCTGTACTCGCATGCAAAATCATAACACGTATACTCGCGCACGGTGCCACAGACCGAAAGTTGAACTTCTTCGTAAAATTGCTATTGTATATTTTTTTTAGCTTTATTGGTATTTATTTGAAGAAGAGGGGATAATTGAATGAAAAATGTCAAGAAAATATGTTTTCTTCATCTTCATTCAGTTTTAATAGTCATCTAATTCAGCCTTTTCAAACAGAAAAATTTTTGATACTTCAACAGAAATAACGAAATTTGGCTTTTTTCCTGTTATTTTACTTTCAAAGCAACTGAATATAGTTCATGTATACATGTATACTTTCAAGAGCTATGATATAACAAAAACGTATTTAGATCGATAGTAAAAGAATCAGAACATACCATAACGGCATGATCGAGACAAACCTATTTTTTAGATTTCATACAGTTGTAGCGTGTTTTTAGGGTCTTTTTTGAAGACAATAATGTATAACGACCTTCTAGATAGTTACCAGATGATAAGGGCTCTGGAATTTCATGTTTTCCTATATCTAATATTCTTTGTTTCTGTGTTCTTGGCTAACAAAAGCTTAATGCTTGTTTTTTATGGGGCATAAAAAGATGACAAAAGGATTTCTAGGAACTTCTTTTCCTTTTTCTTGTATTCTTGTTGATATTGTCCATTATAAAAAAAATATCCCCGAAACTGTAACTGTTAAAAATTACCATAAGCCACCGATTAGTTTATAGTTTACTCGGATAAGAATAGTCCGGTAATGATCTTATGCATTATATTCAATAAATATTCCACGCCACTAACATTAATTCATACATTTCATTCAACAATATTCTAGAATATGAAAAAGGCACTTGTCCAAAAAAGTTACTCCTATACTCGCGTCGGTGTGTCAGACCGAAAGTGTTAAAAAAGTGGCACACGTCCCCTTTGTACCAATACATACGATACACTAAACGATGACGAACGAGGAATAACGAAGCTAGAGAGAATCGCAAAGTCGTAGTGTTGATATTTTCTGAGAAATGAACGAATTATCGATTTCTCGGTCTGACAGACCAATGCGCGAGTATAGGAGTGTTAACCTTCCTGTACTCGCGTGCAAAATCATAACACATATACTCGCGCACGGTGTCACAGACCGAAAGTTGAACTTCTTCGTAAAATTGCTATTGTATATTCTTTTAGCTTTATTGTTATTTATTTGAAGAAGAGGGTATAATTGAATGAAAAATTTCAAGAAAATATGTTTTCTTCATCTTCATTCAGTTTTAATAGTCATCTAATTCAGCCTCTTCAAAACAGAAAATTTTTTGATACTTCAACGGAAATAACGAAATTTAACTTTTTTCCTGTTATTTTACTTTCAAAGCAACTAAATATATATAGTTCATGAAAGTATAATGAATTCCATATTTTCCTATATCTAATATTCTTTGTTTCTGTGTTCTTGGCTAACAAAAACTTAATGCTTGTTTTTTATGGGGCATAAAAAGATGACAAAAGGATTTCTAGGAACTTACTGCGACTTGTTTTATTGTCGATATTGTTCCCGAAGCCCGAAGCTGTAACTGTAAAAATAACCATAAGCCACCGATTAATTTATAGTTTACAGTTTACAATATGTGTGACTACTGTATTTAGTGAACAACTACACGAATGTCAAACATTTGTACTTTACTTTTGCACGTATGAATCTAACGACGAATAATATATGAATCCGTTCAATCCGGTGAAAAAAAGGAAAAAATCAAATAAGAATAGTCCGAAAATGATATTATGCATTTTATTTAATAAATATTCCACGCCACTGACTTTAATTTATACATTTCATTGAACAATATTTTAAAACAGCAAAAAAGTCACTTGTCCAAAAAAGTTACTCCTATACTCGTGTCGGTGTCTCAGACCGAAAGTGGTGAAAAAGTGATACACGTCCCCTTCGTACCAACTCATACGATACGCTAAACGATGACGAACAACGAATGACGAAACTAGAGAGAATCGCTATGTCGTAGTGTTGATGTTTTCTGAGAAATGAAGGAATTATTGATTTCTCGGTCTCTCAGCCCTATGCGCGAGTATAGGAGTGTTAACCGACATGGTGTTTCGTCGAAATCCATCGAATATGCTAAACCATTTACGGTTGAAGTATAAAAATGATTCCCTGGTGGTGGAGGAGACTGGGAAGAAGAATTCAGGGTATGCAGGAGTAAAATGCAGACTTGAAGAAGGTAGTCTCAACTTCCGTTCAAAAATAGTAGTATTCAAATTCAGAGTGCCAAGGAAAATATACTATACTGATACTGGTCAATGATTCTATAAATATACTTCTTTTGAACTAGTAGCTATAGGGACCAAGCAAAAATATTCCAACAAATCTCGCATAACATTTGAAAAGGTCCTAAGTAACAAACCACTCATTTCGAGAAAAACGAAGGCAAAGTTTTCAGAATGTTTTTTGAATTTGTTTCAAACACAAATATTTTTTCCACGTTCTGTGGACTGTATAGGTGAGAAGTATTTATAAACTTTTTATAATACAAACCATACAGCCAATATATATTGAAAAAAAAGGTTAAAACGCGTAAAATACCACATTTTGATTAACCAAGCTGTACATTGGTTATTTTACTTTTTTATTATTACACGTTTGGAACGGAACATTCCAGCATAATTCTGTTTGCATTCAGAAGTCATTATCCTACCAAACATAATGCCATACATTAGGTTTCTTATTATGAGTGTTTCACTGTTCTAGTCAGACGCTTGACCTTGACAGCCAAAACTATAGTCCAATGTGTCAAAAAATATTAAAACAAAACATATCTGTACATTGGTCCTTTTGTTGTTTGGATTCTCATCACTTGTCACAGTGTGTAAATAATTTTACTTTTAATGTTTACTGTATTATTTAATTAGTTTTTGAGTAAAATTTCTGACTTACTGGTAAGCGCCTTGAGTGTTGTACAACGATAATGCTTAAAAGTCTTAAAAGTCTTTGTAGATAAACAGTGGTACTGAGAGTGAAGAAGGATTAAATTGAACATCGTTTCTGCTACCGGAATTGGAGAATTACACGGCGCAGAAGCATGTTTCTAAAAGTGCTGGTTATGGACAAAAATTCCTCTATTTAGCATCACCAGTGACAATGTTTGCTAAATTTTGGAGAGATGAACTGGCGGACAGTTAATCTTCCAGCAATAGTGAAACGCTCGCAAGTATCCTCATCGTGAATAAGAGGTTGACCACTTACTTTAATGGCAGCTTCGATCTTCAATCGTTTTGAAGTGGGAAAAACGTAGGAATGAGGTCATGAAAACTAGTTAAAGTAGCTGTACGGTGGCCTAAGTGAGGCAGGGATGAGGAAGTGGAATATTGCCTTCAACGCGCAGTGACAGCGAAAATGTATTCTAGTGTCTCACAAATGTTTTATAGATGTCAACCAAAAAAACATAGAACCAAATTTCCCATATCCAAATGCATTGAAAACCATATCCTACTTACCCTATCGCACGTTATCAAAATTGCGTTTAACAAAAAGTTCAAAACAACTATTCATAGACAAATAATAATAAATAATAATATATTAGGCATACTATGTTATACTTATTTGATCATCAGTTCACTAAAATGGTTCATGATTATAAAACTCAATCTTCCTCATTCTGTGAGTCGAATAAAATCCTTCTTTTTCCATAACATTCTGCTCTCTTCCTCGATCGAGAGAAAAAAAAGCCATCAGATGAGTTATTAACGAAAGAGCAGTCATTAAGTCACTATCATCCTTTAACCCCTTAGCGTCTGAAATCTAATGAATATTAATTTTCACCATAAAATTTATTGATACTAAAATAATCTGAAATCACTCAAAAATTACGTTTAGTTTTAGAATGTCGCCAAGAGCATGAAATATGAATATTTACTTACCCTTGGTCGTACTGTGCTGATAATGATCTATAGTGTTGATGCTAACCAGACAAAGTCAGTTTTAGAAGGTTATCTAGGAACTGCTTTCGGACAGGTTCAGGAAACTTTACGTAGCATCGAATTTTCCAATGACAAGGTCTTTTCACACGCCTTGTTGGGACAACAATTCCTTTTCTTGTTTTGGGTAAACGTCCTTTCACCTTTGCAATATCCGCATTTTCAATTTCGTTTTTATTACTGAGGTTCTCCATCTTCTTCTTCTAACTATGTTTCTTCATCTTCGTCTTCATTATCATGCTTAAATCCGTCGTCTACATCTTCGTATTCCTGCTGTGATTTCATTGTTTTCGGCTGAGATTCTCAATCTGTTCTTGGGTCTATCACCCAATATTCGTAATCGTTGTAATGCTAAGATTCTTCGTCATCATCTTCGTAATCCTGCTCTGTTTCTGCATTTTCCGCATCCGTGTCAGCATTTATTTTGAATTCTTCAAAATATTCATAGATTGCTAAATTATTTAATTTGTTGTATTGCCATCAGGTATCCAGTCTGGGTCGTTGACATCATTCGTATAATCGTCTTCATACAATTCGATGAATCTTTCAGAACGACGGTTGCAACCTAATTAAAGAGTATGGCACAACTGACAATATTAGTATTCTCTCTGGTTTATCTTCTTTACTGTGGTTAAACTGCCTTTCTGCCTGTGGATCCATAATGTTTGCATCATCCCAGTCGTCTGTGGAGCTGCTGTAGCTGCTGAACTGCTATTAACGAAAACTCCCTCAAAGCATCCTGGAACAAAACTATGAGGAGCTATAGCGGAAACTAAGAAAGCAGCTCCCTTTAGGCTCAATTATTCGGCTGCGGATAGAATAATATATATAGGAATAGTAATGTTTGATTAGCTTTATATACAGCTTGTTGGACGAGAACAAATTATGTTTAACATTAAGTCAAAAACATCAACATTACACACTTCTCTTATAACTTACTATGAATCAAATCGACTGCATCCTCAGACACCGCGGAAACGGTATAAATAATCAAATTTAATTCCAAAAAATAATAGCACAAATCAACTTAGACGTGACCAATGTACACATTCACATTGTTTTTGTTTATTTACACACTTATGATGTCTGCTGGAAGACATCTTTGAAACGTCCAAAGTACATAATTGGGATGTTGCGTTTGTTTTGTCACTTCAGACGGTTAACGAAACCAAACGTCTTATATAACAGTGAAACCTCCGTAACACGAAATGTTACATTGGACGTTTTATTAGTTTAAAATTTTCATCGTTCAATGGATATTAATCACAATGCGTGTTTTTGCATGATGTTAATGGGTATAAAAGCAATCATTTGTATAGTAAAACTCGATTTGTTTACTTATGTTACTTAGGACCTTTTCAAAAGTTACGCGAGAAATCAGCTATTTCAACAACATTCGAAGAATAGGTAATTTTGAACAGAAAAAAAATATGTTGGTGTAATAAAAAGCTCGTGCATCATTCTTATGGTGTGCTCTTTTTTCAATCGTCCTCAAAAAATCATGAAATGGTAAATTTATCAATATACTGATATACCATTTCATTCAAAAACATGTTTATTTCAAAATTATATTTTTAAAATGTCTGTTCTTTTTGATTACAAGAAATAAATATTCGCTCGATTAATCGAATACTGAAAGACAAATATTCGAATGAATCGAATATTTAAAAATGACCCCACGATTAATCGACAATCGAATAAACGAAAAATTTAGACATCTCTACTCACCGGCAACGATGTTGCTCCGATGACCACCAAACGAGAAGTGAGCTAATTATGTTCTTTCTTTCTTTCTTTGTTTTTAAGAGGCTTTAAACTTGGCAGTTCATTCGCCTCTAAGCTAATTATGTTTAAGTTTTTATTTTTTAAGGGACTTCAACCAGACGGTCATTCGTCCCTAAGAGTAAGAGTATTTTACGTGTATTCTGTATTATTGTGTTCCACACTTTGATACAGCGGGTTTCTTCTTGTTCGAGACAGGCTTGTGTAGTGAATGTGATGCAACATGTTTGCGTCCCTTTCATTCTTGAATCGAGCCGTGTGTGTTTCTATGTGTGTGAAAACAGCATTAGGAATGAATATAGTCCGCTCGCTTGGCCTGTTGGATTGAGACTGTGATATCCAATCGAGGATGGTTTATTTATACCAAATACAGTAGAATCCGCTTATAATTACATTGAAGGGAGTTGACAAAAACGTTATAATAAGCGGACGTCATACAAAGGGTTTTGTAAAAAAAAGAACCTTTTTTATGGTGTACATATTCACATTTACTTACATATTTTAACATAGCTTATTAAATAGAAATAAAAATTACACCTAATAAGTATGTAATACATATTAGGCAAATTGAAAGACGTGTAAGTGGCATCATCGATTTCTCTGCATCGACCCTCTTTTTTGTTCATAAGCTGTATTTGAAAATGTGGAAGATAGGTCAGATCGTCATCTATCGGCTTCTCCAGCAAACTCAAATTGGAACGTTTTTGTAGTTGAGTTATTAACTAAAGAAAAAGTTGATGAAGAGAAACTTACACCCCTTTCCTCCTGAGCCTCTCATATATTTTTCATTTTTGAATTAAAAATTGTCAACATGTCGGTGTCAACATTATCTTCCCATATTTCCGGTGCTGCTAAAGAATTTGAATTCAGGTTTCATGACCACAAAGATAAAGGAACATCATCTACTTCATCAAATTCATGTTTTGATATTTGAACAGATAAACCGTCGTGGTTTTCAATGAATCCTGCCGAACGTCGTCGGGAATCAACGAACA
Organism: Toxorhynchites rutilus septentrionalis; assembly: GCF_029784135.1. NCBI lineage: Eukaryota > Metazoa > Arthropoda > Insecta > Diptera > Culicidae > Toxorhynchites > Toxorhynchites rutilus. The sequence continues at coordinate 66,932,382 of NC_073745.1, forward strand.
TTATCGAAGGTGTGAAGAATCATGTCGGACATTATAACCGGACATAATTTATTAAACATGGGTCATAATAAGCGACAAGTCACTGTAAAGGAAGTCATTATATCCGATTTTTTACAAAGGATTTTATATGAAAACAAAACTTCGTTGTGTAATTACGTCATAATAGGCAGTTGGTCAATATAGGCGGAGTCATACTAAACGGATTCTACTGTAAGTTGAAAACGGGTAGAAACGAAAGTATTAGTTGCTCGTTCTAGATGGCAAGGGGAGGGTTAGCACACAAATCGACAGAACAAATGTATGGGAAAATGGGAATGCTTCCAGTTTTCATTAATTTAAACCATTTACAGACTATGGGATTGTAATGTATAACATATCAAACAAATCTTAGAGAATTCCCGATTCGATTGGTATCCAAATCGACGATCTGTTCGCAGCAAAAATAGTTAATCACGTTAACTTTATTTCATTAAAATGTGACCTGTTTTCTGATATGGCACCCTTAATAAAAGACGTAGTTCAACGTCAATCTATTTTTTTCAAGTTTCTAGAAAGGAATACAGGAAAACTATTAACGAAGGAATATATTTCAGAGTGTAAAATTACTCGAGAGGAAATGTTTGAATAAAAGGGCCTGGCCGGGTAAGGGAGTAAAAAGTGCCCCCAAACCAAATCACTAGCTGTGTGGCAAATATTGTAAAGGATATTAAATAAGAAATTTTGGTGGTTTATTTGAACCCCTATGTGGTTTGACGTAGGATCTATAGTGAAAAACGTACTTTTTCGATTATTTCACGCCATACTTAAATGATCCGAGATAAAAATTTTAAAAACAATACTGAATGTGCATCTTACTACAAGAAAAATTATCAAAAAAAAATTCATCAAAAATTTTAGTAACAAAAAAAATATTGAAATTTTGAAATTTTTTTTTTGAGATTTAGAGATTCAGTACTACTCTAATTCATATTTAAATGTGTTTCTACGGCTTTTCTAGATACGTGTGATTTTTTTGAAATTTTGTCAGTGAGAGATTTTCAGTGTTTCAGTGTTGCGCAGTAAATTTTTTTTTATATTTCCAAAGAATGGTTAGGTAAGGGAGTAAAAAGTGCCCCCAAACCAAATCACTAGCTGTATAACAAATATTGTAAAGGATATTAAATAAGAAATTTTGGTGGTTTTTTTGAACCCCTATGTGGTTTGACGTAGGATCTATAGTGAAAAACGTACTTTTTCGTTTATTTCACGCCATCCTCAATAGACCCGAGATAAAAATTTGAAAAAAATTCTGAATGTACATTATCGAAGGTATGAAGAATCATGTCGGACATTATAACCGGACATAATTTATTAAAAACTTAATTTATTATATAATTTATTAAAAAATGGGTCATAATAAGCGACATATCACTGTAAAGGAAGTCATTATATCCGACTTTTTTACAAAGGATTTTATATGAAAACCAAACTTCGTTGTGTAATTACGTCATAATAGGCAGTTGGTCAATATAGGCGGAGTCATACACGGTGTATCAAGAAAAATTATCAAAAAAAAAAAATTAAATTCTGAAAAAAAAAATGTTTTTAGATTTAGAGATTCAGTACTACTCTAATTCATATTTAAATGTGCTCTTACGGCTTTTCTAGATTGATAAATATCTTCAAACTGTTTATTTTTTTCAAATATCTAATAATAAAAAAAAATAAAAAAAATACACAGTACAAAATTTTTTTATAGATTTTCTGGCATTTTGAAATTTTGAAAAGAAATATAACTTTGAGACCCACTCCTGCTCAAATTTTTATTTAAATGTGTTCGTATGTGTCTTTTTTCTACATGTGGCGTAATTTTTTCTGAATTTTTAAGAGCATTGTGTGACACAAAAATAATTTTCTTCATCGTCTGCATTATTTTATTTTCATTATTTTTATTTTTTTTAAATCGATTATTTTATTGTATTCGTGGTTTTCAATTGAAAGATTAAAATAAAAAAAACAAATCGGATTTGTGGTCTCATTGTTATATTTTTTTTTCAAAATTTCGAAATGCCAGAAAATCTATAACTTTTTTTTGTACTGTGTATTATTTTTTTTGTATTATTTTATTTTTATTATTAGATATTTGAAAAAAAACAGCTTGAAGATATTTATCAATTTAGAAAAGCCGTAAGAGCATTTTTAAATATGAATTAGAGTAGTACTGAATCTCTAAATCCCAAGAAAAAATTTCTTCAAAATTTAAATATTTTTTTAGTACTGAAATTTTTGATGAAATATTTTTTTTGATAATTTTTCTTGATACACCGTGGTAAGATGCACATTCAGTATTTTTCTCAAATTTTTATCTCGGATCTATTGAGGATGGCATGAAATAAACGAAAAAGTACGTTTTTCACTATAGATCCTACGTCAAACCACATAGGGGTTCAAATAAACCACCAAAATTTCTTATTTAATATCCTTTACAATATTTGCCATACAGCTAGTGATTTGGTTTGGGGGCACTTTTTACTCCCTTACCCGGCCAGGCCCTTTATATAAAATTTGCTCGTCAAATTGAAGTTTGATGATGGAACTATGGTAAATATCGTATATATATATATATATATATATATATATATATATATATATATATATATATATATATATATATATATATATATATATATATATATATATATATATATATATATATATATATATATATATATATAATAATCAAATCAAATAACATCACAACCACAAAATATTCAACAATTCTTCCACTGCTGATATGCTTCCTCATTTCGTTAGTGAAGATTCATTCCAAAGTATGGACGATGAATTCAGAAAAAATCTGAATACTGTTTTCTCTGTAACTGTAAAAATTGAAATAATTATGTATCAACCATCTTCACTTGTTTCTACAAAACCAACCATCGATCTATTTCAGAACCAACAGTCAGCTCAAAACATTCCTACTTTGTGTTCTTCCTGTGAATAACCCAGCTACGTGGAGTATATCGGAACTCGGTAACACATCTTAACACTATTGCGGCTTGAACTAGAGATGTGCCATCCGCTCATGAGCTGTTCATTCGAATCGCTTCATCATAGTGAGCGGTTTCGGATCGGCTCGCAATCAAAAAAACGCAGCTCATCAGCTCATTACGGAGCTGGAGCTGATGAGCTGTTGAGCTGATGAGCTGCTGAGCTGATGAGCTGTTGAGCTGATGAGCTGAAGAGCTGTTGAGCTGTTGAGCTGTTGAGCTGTTGAGCTGCATAGTTGTGGAGCGCAAAAGCTGCAGAGAGTGAATTGCGAGACGCGAAAGGATTTTTCGTCTCCCGCGCTTCATGGCATGACGTCAGTTTGTTTTCGTGTATCCCTCTTCGTACTTTAGCTTTAGCAGAGATGTCAGATAGGAAAAAAGGTTTTTGTTTTGAAGATATTCAATCGTTCGTTACTTCATTTAATTGTTCATATATGGCCAAACAAAATAATAAACATTATTATATGCTTGTAAATAAATTTGATATATTACATTGTTATTTAAACATTACTGTGGAAACACATACATTTATTTCCGCGTGCTGAATCAAAACAATTCAGAAAACCACCCGGCATAAATGTTGATGATTGATACTGGTCCTTTTGTTACATTTGTGATCGCGAATAATTATTTCTCGTTGCACCTATTAGTGGATTTATTTTTATATCCTCGGATGCAAAAAAAAATCTCGATGGTTTTTTCAAAAAACCTTGTCTCGGTCTATATTCCTGGAGGCATTTTATTTGGCTACTGCTGGTTTTTCTGTTGTTTAAGTTCAGCATATCCTAAGCATCTCCTATGTTGGATTTCAGCATTCAGTATTGGTTGTATATTATATTATTAGAATTCATATCAGTTCTAGATTTTGTACAGTTACAAATTAAATTCGTTTATTTTTTGCTTTCCGTCTATTAAGAAAATGCACACTATGCAATGTCCCATGGTGATTACGTTTCATATGCAATTGTGTGGACAACTGCAAAATTCAACTGAGCTGAAGAGCTGTTCCAAATGAACAGCTCACTTGTATGAGCTGAACGGCTCTGAGCCGCTCACCATGATGAGCTGATTTGCCCATCTCTAGCTTGAACGAGAAAGAGCCGATTTCCTGTGTGATGTTTTCACATCAACCGTCAGGCCGAGCTCAAGGTACGCTCGTCGAGTTGCTGTGATCGAGGTATGTACGATTTGTGCGATGAGCGAATAAGGTGAGACAGTTTCAGCTGGCAGTGGTGTCAATGTGCATTCTGGGATCCACACACTTCCCTGTATCAATTATAATTCAACACTTGTACTCATGCACTCACAAATTCAGATAAAGAACGTTCAGCAAATTCTCAAAGTATCCATTCATTCATTGTGAAATTATTCAGACGTCACTTCAAACAAATGATTACTAAGGCAACGGCAGTCCTACGTCCACCTAGCGGTTATACCACAGATATAACCCACTTCTAGTATTTTTTTTCCGCTGGGCGTCGTAATCTTCACAGTTGTAAGACGATTTTGATATATTCTTTTTATTCCGTTTAAGTGCATGTTATTTAAACTCTATGCCCAAAGACAATCTTCGTGATTGTGTCGCCTAGTTGTAAAACCGGCCAACTTTGAAAATAAAAATTTTACAGGAAAGACGATTTTCTGTAGCATTATGCTACCGGGTTTGCAGCACATCATGATTTTCAAACGCGTGTTTCGTGGGGAACTGATGGATATTGGTGCTATTTCTCATCACCAATAAGGGAAAAAAGTGTCTAAGGTCTAAAAAAAACGAAAAAACGAATTTCTCAAACTTGTGGAGTTGGCCGGTTTTGCCACACACAGAATCAACAAATTGCGAGAGTTTTCAAATTTCAACGCATATGTTGCAACAATTCACTTGGGTTAGTGAAAGGACTTATAATTACGTTTGAAACATTTTTTTGCCAAGTTCATTTACCGATTTAATGCAATTGTAATGATTTACATTCTTCGCCATGATCCATGCTCTTAAATGGTTGAGTGCTCCTGCATAGGTCCTGCACTTTGATAAGAAGAAAGACACGCTCGAACGCTCACAACAAGCTTCTTTGAAGCAACTATTCGAATGCCAACCACGGGTCGAGATTTATTCGAGATTCCTACAATTGGGATCACTGGAGAATCACTCTGTGGCCACTCAGCGCGCGAAAGCAGGTCACTATGATGCGATGCCTGAAACCCTTGGCGTTGGGCGGCGAAAAATGGGGCCAACCATTGTTTCGTGCCGTTTCTCACAATTTCCATTCGACGCCCTTCCTGTTCTTCAGGGTGGTAACAATTTTCCTCCCTTTTAGCTCTGAATGCCATCCACCTCAACAACTACTGTTTTTTTTTTTGCTTTATGCGCTTTACGTAAGTACTCGCACACCACCCCCACACGTATGCATTTTTACTTCTTACGAGCGGCAAAAATTCCATTCAATTCGCTCACACCGAGATTTTCCCATTCAATCCGGCGAGTTCGCATCGTCGCTTTATTTTTCATCTCATCCTGCTGCTGATGCTGCGGCACACCTTCTGCATGACATCCTTCGAACGATAGCGCTTTAGTTCCTTTATTCCTGGCTTTTCTCATTGCCATTTTTGCTTCAATCCTCCAGGGAATGTTTGCTGTCCCTGCGAAGCATAAGGCAATTATCTACTCATATTTATACCCCGACTATACTTTTTTTTATCGCTGCTCCCATCTTTGCTGCTGTCGATGCACCAGCGAACAGCGCGGCGGTTGGTACCGAGAAAGCTCATCACCTCACCTCAGGTGGTGTTGGCGGCGGCGGCGTTGGGATGGATCAAGACGAACCCGGCGATCGGTGGCGAGGGGGATACATCTTCTTTTGATTCAGTGCTGCACATTCAACTAGGGAAACCACGTCTCTCGCTCTCTCTCCGGTACGCTCCCCCCTCCGACTTTGCTGCGTCATCACAAACCCAACACAAAAGAAGTAAAAATTGTCCTTCGATCGTCTTCCGTTGCCTTCGTCGGTGTGTCCATCCATCTTCTCCTTCACGGGGCACTTTTTCTTCTTGTGTCTCTGTCTCGGTCCCTTTTCCCGCTCCTGCTCCGACGGTAATTGCAACGAGTTGATAACGTTTTAATCCGAAAAGAAGAGAAAAAGGGTCTTTTGAGTAATTTGAAACGGTGAAGTGTTTATAGTAAAGTTAGTTTTCAACAAGTTTCAAGCTTTACTGCTGTTCTATCCGTCTCTAGCTCTTTTTCTCTCTCTACCGTGATCACCTGCCTGGGCGAGTTCTTCGGGTTGAGGGCACTGCGAGCGTTTACCGACGGGGAACTGGCGCATAGTTTTCCGCGATGCCGGAACGTCCGAAACGCTGGAACATTTAATTTAATACCCATGGGGCTTGGGAAAAGGGTTGGGATTTAAAGTTGGATTTAGCTTGGACTGAATAAAAACGTTTTATCAAAATTGAACAAGTAGCTTCGCTTCTCGATGTTGATATTGTAAACGTATTTGAGTTATACGTCAAGGGTTAGGTAAATTTCAGGAAGTACGGAAACTTACATGCGATCGAGATTCATGATAGTTCGTTTTGAGTGAGTTTGTCAGAAGTTCATCAAGAAGCGCAAATCGCCACATAACATCAACTGGACATATTCGGAACATATTTTTATTTTATTTTTTTGACGTAGGACTACGTCTAACCTTTCAATATAGGGGCCCATTTCAATATTTCGGTGTGAAAAAGTGTTCAGTTTTTGAACGCTAATACCTCCTCAATTAATGAATGGATTTTGGTTCCAAATACACACATTAATAGGAAATATCCTCAGCAATTGTTTATATGCTACACATTACGGGTTTTCAGCTCATATAAAGTTCAAATTAATGAAAAATTCCCTACTTTCCCATACATTTTGTCTGTGCTCCCGCAGCATACAGCTATTCATTACAAGCAACCAAGGGTACGGGCGAAACGTATGGACAAGGTGAAGGAGGGAGACAAAAAATATAGGAGGTTGTGTTCAAGACACGACCGCATTGTTGACATAGAACTACGTTGTAGTTTAATTCCAGTCGCTTGTTTTTAACTGCGGATATTATTTTATAATACTATGTGTAGGGGACACTTTTTCCAGTGTCGTCCCTTTCTTCGGGAGGTCCAGATTACTGAACTTCACACACTCCCATTCACCGCACTCCAACTTCACTTTTGCCGGATCAAACACGGCTTCCGGTTCAGTTTACTGTTCTAGAAACCGCTAACACAAACGGGAACACTCCTCGATTCTTGGAACCGAATTCTTTGGAAACTATCCGGGCGGTCGCAAAAATATATTCAAAAAAAAACAATGTTTAAAAGTGACTGTCTTCGACCGTGTCTATTTTATTACTTCTCTCTTAACAACTTTCATCTTACCAACTAATTATTCGTACAAATTCCTATGGGAGGTGCTTGGAGTCGTTTTTCGAGAGAGAAAATACAATTAACCAATTGCAATCGAATTGGCTATATATAATCGGAAACAGTAATTTGTTTACGCGGAATTTTCGTCGCGTGAATAATGAACTGTCGCCACGAGCCACATAGAAACCCGAGCTTATTTTTTTATACTCGCGATACTGGAGTTCGTGTTGGAAAAAATGTTAAACCTGGTCAGCGACACTGGCTGACGAACAAGACTGTAATATGAGATAAATCGAAGAGGTGTATATACTCGCGGGCTCGAAATTGGCTGGCGCTACAGAAAATATAAAAATGTAAGGAATGTAACTTCCAAGCACCTTTACACAATGTTTGATGATCAGGGGCGCTTCACTATGAAAATTTTGAAATATCCATTCTACCAGTTTGGTCGCCCTGAAAGGTTTTTTTTATTGTAGAATCATTTGACGATAATTGTTTGATTATTCATTCTTGTGCTTGCAGAACAATACAAGCTCGAGATAAGCGCAGCTGTCTTCCTTAGTGGAGAAAGTTCTGCCACTGGCAAGCGAAACCAAATCACATACAAAATTCCAGAATGACATTGGTGACTAAATAAGCGAAATAAACTCTATCTGCACCCGAACCCAAATAAATTAATGACTTATTATAACTTATTGAATAACTTGGAATTCCCCAAATAATTGTTGGTGCACAACCTCAACACCTGCTTCACCATAGCGGCAGTTCAATGCATTGATGCAATGTGAACTATTTTTACGTACGGGTTAGGAAGCACGCACGTACGCACACAAATATCCTTATATCGATGGGTCGTTGCAACTAAATATACACACACTTATCTCTGTTTTGCGCTCTTCTCAACAGAAGCCCTATCTGGTAATATTGCCAGTCTAGATTAGCTTAGCTGTCATCATTCGTGAAGAGAATTTTCCTACCGCGACCAAATCACTGACAAAATTCCAGAACATTTATTTTCTTGGTGAGCTGACGATAGCCTAGCTTGATGAACCCCCACACAGTTCTGAAGCTCAAAACACCAATGCAATGGCGTCTGTTTGATGCAATGATTGCAATGCCAGATACATCAGAGAGTGAGTAATTTGGTCGCGTCCATAGTTCAGTCCGAAACGAAGACATGTGATGGCGCAAAACAAAGGAGAACAAGCGATGTTCATGGTTTCGTATCTAGAACGATACTAAAGGTTTGTCTTTCCTTCCTTTCCTTGTTGAATTAACCCTTTCAATACGGCAGTTTGCTCCGCCGGAGTGCTACCGCTGTACGGAGCACTGCGCCGAAAAGTATGCACATCGCGCTGGTGTGATCTCATGTCGTCTAAAGTCGATGCTCGTACACACAGCTCATCGCGCGGATGTCGTCTATAAACGACGCTCGTAGCGAAAGGGTTAAAAAGACTTTGAATTACTTCAGTTCATTCGTCTCTAGCCTTCAAAAAGGCCCTTGGAAAACTATACTCTTTCCTCATATTACTCCTCCACCCCCATTGCCTTGAGACAATCATTCGATCCCTCGCCGTCCAGCTCGCCCAGCAAAGGTGTTGTCCAGTCGGTGTCCTCACGAAGAATGAAGTTTGCCTCAGCAAAATCCACTGTTTATACTGTAGGCAAATATTCCTCTTCATTCTTCTTATTTTCTTTTGTTCACGGAGACTTTACATCTTACGATTTCCCCTTCGTTGCTCGATAAGTTGTTCATTATTGACAGCTCTGTTCGGGAAAGCACACAAAGGACAGAACAAAAGGAAATGGGAATGCTTCAATTTTCATCAATTTAAACCATATACAGACTATGGGATTCTAATGTATAGCATATCAAACCGATCTTAGGGAATTTCCGATTCGTTTGGTATGTAAATCGCCAGAATCCGTTCACGGCAAAAATAGTTATTAACGTTAACTTTATTTCATAAAAACGTGACCTGTTTTCTGATTTGGCACCCTTTATGAAAGACGTAGTTCTACGTCAGAGAGAGATTATAAATAAATATAGGCGGTCGCTACAAAGTTAACTATATGGCTATATAAAGTGAGCGATGGTGGGGCTTGGCCACATTCAATCATCGGACGCCAAGCAGGATGGACAATATCTTTGATTGTCAGCAAAGAGATATCGCTGCATTTGCCGAGGATGTATGCGATGCGATACCGCAAGAGTGAGAGACAGGAGTTTCAATGGGATGTGGAGCAGGAGAGCCTATCGAAGTCTGTTAAAAGCGGTGGAAGCGTCGCGCCTGGCTAATCGCGCTCGATTTGATAGAATGCTCGAGTTTTCAAACGGTTCTATTTAGCTGTGACATATTCGTATGTTTGTATATAACATGTTTGTCTATGGCGCTGTACCACATTAATTGAAATTTGACCCCTTTCCTGTTAACCGGTTGATCTAATTTTGGAACACAGTCTCTGCAGTCTTTATAATGATTTTTGCGTATTTCATGATCTTGAAAATTCAAGATGACAACCGCTACAAAATGGCGAATTACATATTTTCTCAAAGCCCCATCAATATGGGTATCAAATGAAGGACTTAACTAGTAGGACACTAGTAGGTTATTCATGAGGAGTGCAAAGCCCAATTATTTGATTTTTTGAACATTTTGATTTTTTCGTATTTGAATCTTAACGTTTGAGTGTTTGCTGAGTGCCAAGGTTTTATTTTATACTTTGATTTTTTTCTGTAATTTTGTACATGAAAAGTTGGTCATTCTGGGATCTGTGCTCCATAATATTCGAATAATGGACACCCCTTGTTGTAGTCCTACGTCTCTCCGGTTATGTCCCCGACATTACCCACCCGTCTTTTTTTTGTTTATCATAACTCTTGTTACTGTGATTGTTGTAATGTTCTTCGGATGTCATTAATAAGATTTCAGTTTAATTTATTTTCTCAGACTTTACTGTTTTTGAAGAATGAAAATAGTGCTTTTTCTTTCCAATAGCGCTTATCAGTGCGAGGTTCGAAGTGAAGAATAATCATTAAAAAGCGAGATTGAAATCAAACAAATTACTGCATTTTGTTCAAAACACGAATAATGAACATGAATCAAAATAAGTGGAAAGAAAGAAAAAAAAGTGCACTTTTTTTCATTTTTTTCAGTGCACTCGATAACTTTTTTCTCCTCTTTATTGCATTTATTACAATACACCATCTCTTCAGACATCTCTTGTTTGTTATCACCGAACCTCACAGATCACTTGGATAGGTGGACAATGATGTTTCTCCGGTTGATTGGATTCATGGGGTGAACTTCCCACATTTACGAGGAGAGCTTACTACGTTTTTTGAAAGTGGATTTCCAGAAGAAGAGATGTACCGTTCTGAATCATATTTTGGACGCTTGAGGCATATGATGCAGGAAACAGATCTGAACTTTATGCACAGATATTATTTGGTTGATATTTTTAATAAATTAGTTCAATTTGCTTTTAAGCTTTCTACTTTGGTACCTATTTGATTGAAAACATAAAAAAATCATCGAATAAATTGTTTTTCAAATGAAGCGAATAAGAACGTATTTTCTCGAAACCCCATAAATATGGGTATCGAATGAAAGGGCTTGACTAGTAGGATACAGTTTTTATGTAAAATGGAAATCCAAGATGGCGGCGGTTACAAAATGGCAGACAAACAAATTACGTCCAAACCCCATCAATATGGGTATCAAATGAAAGGACTTTACTAGTAGGACACAGTTATTTATGTAGAATGGAAATCCAAGATGGCTGGCGTTATAAAATGACAGACAACATATTTTGTCAAAACCCCTTCAATATAGGTATTAAATGAAAGGGCTTGACTAGTAGAACACAGTTATTTATGAAAAATGCAAATCCAAAATTTCGAAATATGTATTTTCTCAAAACCCCATCAATATTGGTATCTAATGAAAGGTCTTTACTAGTAGAACACAGTTATTTATGAAAAATGTAAATCCAAAATGACGACCGTTACCAAATGGCAGACTACATTTCTTCTGAAAACCCCATCATATGGGTATCAGAAGAAAGGGCTCGACTAGTAGGGCACAGTTATTTATGATAAATCCAACTCCAAAATAGCCAATTACTTTTTTCATACAACTCCCGCATATGGGTATCGAATGAAATAATTTGAATAATATAATACAGTTAATCATGAAAACATTCCATTCCAAACATTTTAAAAAATGTTGGGATATAAAGCGGGGAGAAAACTGTGCGGTTATCGAAAACTGCTATACTCTCCCGACTGATAATTCGAAATGATCAACATTATATGGATCAAGAGCAATCAGTTCTAGTGATTATAAAAAGCTTTGTAATGAATTGATTTCGGAGCTGGTAATGTTTTTTACAAATCTTGAGTCTGACGAATTAGTAGCCTAACCAATACTGGTAGATCCTCGCTTCAAGCATCAAGGTTTTGGGGATAACAGAAAGTACAACTATGCTCACTAGCCGTTGATAAGGACACTAAAATGACATCCATAGAATATACGCCTACGAAACTACTACAAATCGTTGGTGGTGAAGCGCGGTCATCTGTATGGGGGGAATTTGATGCATTGATTGGCAATCTTCGATCCTCACATGATCCAAAAGCTGTTGCAATATCTATTGAAGATAAATATTTAGCGGTACATTTACTGAGAATAAGCGATCCTTAGCTTTGGTGGAATGAAAGGAAATCTATCTCTCCGCGGCTCTACCATTTTTTTTAAATATTATGTATTCCGGTGACTTCAGTACCATGTGAGCGAGTTTTTCCGAAAGCAGGACAAGTTTGTAGTGAAATATGTAGTGGACTTTCATCAGATAACATTGAAAGGATAATGTTTATAAATAAAAATAATAAAGAAGATTATTGTGATGTAAATATATCAGAGAAAACCTTTAGTAAAGTAATATTTTTACTATTCTCTGCACTGATTATTGTTTTTATCTTTATCTTTTATGTCTTCCATTCTTTACATATTCGAATAAACCATTTCTTGAAAAGAGCCGTCGAGCCGCTCAAATGAGCCGGCTCTTTTCATTGAGCCCACGGCTCTGAGCCGCTCACAGAAATGAACCGTTTTGCCCATCTCTACCATAGACCATAGAAAGAAAGCATGTTTGAATTGTTCTCCTTCTACATAGTCATCCAAAAATTTGCGATCGAAATGGTATTCAGGAAATCGATAATGAATTTAGGGAGATGCAAAACTTGATTTTTACCGACAGTAAACGAACGCAATGATACTTCTTTGTTTTGTTGTTAAACTCTGTCACTAAAAAGGAATGACAATAATTTTGCTTTTCCCAAATTGAAATACTCCAACAGTTTTGATTCTGCCGCATTTCTCAGTAACCGTTGAACGATTGTTTTTAGAATACAATTTGAACAAAACAAATTCAAGAAATAGAATAGGAACAAAATCTGTGCGAGGAATTCTAACTTTTAACTTTTCCTTGTAACTTTTATTTCTAATATAAACAAAAATGAGAAAAAACAATATAAACAAAAATCACAACAAGTAGTTAGTTTATATACAGTCTATCGCAAAATTGAGTGTACAATTGCTACTTGACGGTACTTTCCATTTATTTGATATGAAATATTTTGAATACGTTGATTCTTTTGATGCTTATTTATTACTCACACATTTAACTAGCTGTACGTGCAATAAAATTCCGAGAAAAGTTTTCTGCTAATTGTTTATTCCTAAAAATTGAAAACAATTTCTATTTTAGACATCGCAAAATAGAGTGTATACCTTCAATTTCTCCGAACAAATTAGTCTTGTAAGTAAGTTTCTTTGCGAATTATCGTACTTTTTTCATCAGTGATTGGTGTCAACACTTAACCATTGTTGGTTTCTATTTTTTATTGATGTTTGAATTTTTTTTTATCAAAATGACAAGTTAGAGAAGAGAAATAGATATTGTTACAAATACAAGGATAATAAATATGACCTGTCATGGAAATACATTGCAGGTAATAGCAAATATAGTCGGAAGAACACACTTTACAGCAAATAAAATCATAAACAAGTAGAAACACAAAAAGGGGAAACACAAACGTATCCTGTCTTCTGACGATGAACGAGCAATTATTCGAACATAGCGAAAGAACCCTAAAGGGTGTGTCACATCCAATTGCATCACAGAAAAAACGCTGTAGAAATTCGCCCAGTAGACCGATCCTTTTGAAAATTTTAGACAGTAAAATAAAAACTATTAAACATCTTTTGGCATTTTCTTTTTATTCATACTTCGAGCCCAAGCCCGTATGCTCGCACCTTCAGTGAAGCATGGCCAACGTGATCTATACACTCTTATCTGATTATAAGCGAAAGCTGAAGATATAATTCCTAAAAATTAAATTTCTACAGCGTTTTTTCCGTGATGCAATTTGATGTGACACACCCTTTATAACAAACATTTCCAAATTGACTACCGAAGTGGCCGGCATCATTGGAAGACCTGTCAGCGCAGATACTGTCCGGAAAGCAGCATACAGGAACAATCTGAGAGGTCGTATTGGGCGTGAAAATTATTTCATCTCAAAGTTGAATATGAAAAAAACGACTATAGCTTTCTAATGCATGTGTGAACATACCTAAGGAGTTCTGGAGCAAGGTCTTCTATACGGATAAGCCGAAAACCAATCTCTTTGAATCGGATGGAAGACAGATGATGTGGAGAAAAGCAGTATCGGTGCTCCAGGTTCAGCATTTGGTTCCCACAGTAAAACACGGCTGCGGTAGTCAGATGATGTATGGTACATTGGCGGCTTCTGGATCTGGAGCCATGAAGGTTATTGATTGGGCGATGGACAAAATGGCTTAATTGATCTCCCTGAAACGTAACCTGCAGTCTCCCTCGTGATTACTACTTTCAACAGAATAATCGCCCGAAGCAAACTGACCTCATCGTGCGGGAATACCTGCCCTATAATGCCCCAATCAACTCAAAACACCTCCGCGATCACCGGACTTCAACACTATTGAGTATCTATGGTGGGAAATAAAGAACCATCTGAAGAATAAAAATCCAGGGGACAGAGCCTAACTCAAAACGACGATTACGGAAATCTGGAGGGGCACTTCCGTCGACAGTGTTCAGAAAACTCGACACGGCGCTTGCAGAAACTAGGGATACTAGGGGATTGATTTTTGTTATCCGTTAACATTTCTGAACTGTTTTTTATTTTTTTTAAGAAAAACTTAAACTGTACACTCAATTTTGCCACGTCTTATATGGAGATTTTTTGTTTGTATATGAAATATGAAGTAGAAATATGACAATTTCAATTTTTTTTCTTATCACTACATGAGAGTAAAATGGATCAATTTTACGATGAATATGAGTCGCATTTAATTATTTACTTTTTAACCCCGAAACTCAAAAATAACAAAGCCGCGTGAGGTGTATACTTAATTTTGCGATAGATATATTTATGCCAAATAATCTAAATTGAATGTGTATGAGTATATTTTGCAACCCCCTTGAAATTAAAGAAATGCGGAATAAACGAAATCGTTCAGCGATAGGTAATGGTATACCTCCTCGCATTTGCATCTGCATCTGTTTTCCCCTCAATTCCCCTTTTATTTCATATGGAAGCTTCCGCATCGAACGTTGCACTTCCTCATACTGATTGTTTCAAATGGATCGTGTATGCTCCTCACCGTTAAATGTTCACATATTAAATTCAGATAGATATTCTTCTCCCAACTTACTTGCGGATTGGTGTGTTATTATTCAGCTCAAGAAGCTCGTTGCCACCTACATCACGGTTTAATTTAAACTGAACGCAACAAGAGTCTATATAGCGTGGGAGATGCAAATATTTACGTCAAAGCTCGGATGTCCTACGCGGGGTACGAAATGCGAGTATTAACATCGTGTTGTATGTTCGCCTCAGCTCACAATTTCAATACCTTTGCAACATCATTAGTTCGTCTCTCTATTTAAATAATGACCCGAAGACAAGCTGCATTATTAATGGCCTATCAGATAGAAATGTTATTGGGAGAATTGAATTTAATTTTCAACTATCCAGAGGATATTTACTAAAATCAATCTGTCTGTCATCGAAACCTCGATTTGTACGTCATTCTGCAGTCATCAAGCGAAATATTCGTTTGAGGGCACTTTTTGTTACAGTGAACAAAAATTTTAAGTAGCTTCGTACGTCCCAAGTTACCTGTACCAACCAGCTAATGCACCCATTATTCACGATGAAAAGTCATTTCGTGATGACCGGAATGACACCAATAACGCTTCCTTGACCACAAACGGATACTTATTGTTCTTTAATTATCTCATCGCTGCGAAATATCTCCAATGACAACTTCAGGACTCCATTTGCTCCATCATTCCCATCGGAGCGCGCCAGATTCTGAAGCAATTACATTTTCATTATTTACTCCAATGGCCCAACTATTAACCCCCCCTTAGATCCAATATACCGAACCGAATGTGTTTCGCGATTCAATCATCAGCTCCCTCCCCAGGTGGTGGTGAAGCAGAGGAACGAAGTGCAGCGCGACGCAACGCAGCGCAGCGCACACACAAGCGCAATAAAATCCAATTAATTAGCTTTGATCGTAACCATGCGGCAGCGCGCTTTTTGTTCTTGAGAGTGTTAGCCTAATGAATCCGTTTGGTTCACTAGCGTATAACAAAACAAAACGTGTGTGCCTGGTCTGGGTCCGGGCGGCCCGGAAAGCTTGAAGGTTTCCAGATTGCAGACTCCTCGATGTCTCTCTCGGTGGGTATTTCTGTTTTTTTTTTGCATCGAGGCTCTCACATTGACTAATTATAACCCTGTGAACTCCTCTAATAATATCTCCGTCAGTCGGTACTCCACCATTCCGCACTCCACTAATGGTGGATCGAGGATCGAGTAAGCCCTGGGGACGCTAGATATGAATGGGAGAGTGGCGCGATTGGTGAAACAGAGACACAGACCAGGCTAATTGCGGTTGATTGATCACTAAATTAAATTTAATAGCTTCGCGGACGTTCGCGTAAATAGATAAGTGCAGTCAGTGGTGGCGCGATGATGAAGCCATACTCAAAAAAGAGCGGTCACAGGCTCACTATCTCACATACGCCCCGTGGTCGGGTGGCTCCTTTTAATCAGGGAGATGTGCAAGTGAAATCGTAGCGCTTGTCCAGCCGGGTATTTTAGGTTGATTACCATGGGAAAGTTGGTGAATTCGGTAGCATTTTGGGCTCGGGCTTTGCTAACAGGGCCAAACGATTTCGTCAACTGTTATGTGATTGGGCTCTGATTTAGTGTTTATTGTCGACTGATGCACCCCGATGCTCTCTCTCTCCGTTTCGTTATATAGAAAAACCGCTTAATGTTTTGATTGGTGGTAGCAAAATACAAACCAAATTCTACTATAGTTTTTTTTTATAAATGATGATTGTCCCACCTCATTCCTTTGCAATGGTTTGAGCGGGACTACACCCTAACTAGCGTTGGCAGAAAACATGCCATTTCCTGGTCATGAGAGTCAAATGCGCAAATAATGAGCTATTTTGAAGCTTAAAATGGTTTGTATGTACGCGAGCAGACATCTCTTTGTGTTTTCTTTTCTCTTTTCATTTGGGATTGTGCAATGGGAATCGAACCAAGGCCGGCTGGAATGCGAAGTTACTTTACACGATCACGCTATCCATATAGCTGCCAGCGCTATTATAAAGGAGCGTGATAATATTACACCTCATCATAAAATGAAATTGGAAGGTGGTTTCTAAGACGATAAAGAAGAACATGAACCAGAATATATCTTTCTCTGTCTGGGCCGTGTATTTGGCAAACTATACGAAAAGCTTTCATTTCAATGTGTCTCCTGTTTCGCTCCTTCATATTGGCTCTAGCATATATATTATACAAATGATAGACGTGTATTGGGGAGTACAACATTTTATGTTATCTTTCAGCTCATTTAATGTAATAAATCGGGATGCCAGAAAATGTGCTAAAAATTAACTTTGGGTGTAGTTATTGATAATAATTGAATCGTTTGTTTGAGAAACCCCATAAACGCCATTTTTACCAAAATTGCCTTTTTGGCAGTTTGTGAGTCCTTCAGGGTCCTGACTATTAAAATTTCAGAAAAAGTTAGTTCTACGAACCCCCAAACGTGTGGAGGCGATCTGGCGATCTGGTGGTAACATCCATACCTCTCACGCAGAGATCACGAGTGACGAACCAGCCGAAATGTGATGAAAATCACTATAATAAAGAAAAAAAACCCCAAACGATTGAGAAATTCAAAAAGTCCATGCGCTAAGTAGAGTCGGAATGTCTTCTGATTTGGATTGCGACCTGGACAAAGCTCCGAAAGACGTGGTGTTCGGCGGAGAGCAGAATACAAAGCGGAAGTCATAAAAGGGTAAGAATCAATGGAACGGCATACAAAAATAGGAAAGCAAATTCGACTCTTTCCGCTATCTAACGTCTTTTTCGGTTTGGAAATTCGTTCGACAGTCCTGGAGCAATAAGCCTGGTCATATCGTTGTGCATGTCATGCTACACAATGCACCATTGGATGCTTCGAAACGGCATAGTAAACCCTCAATTAAGAACCGTTGAAGCGCACGAAGAACATTAGGCTGAGTGGCAGGCAAAGGCCGGTAGAAATAGATAGTATTCTCATATATTACGTAACGCAAGAAGTGTCTTGAAATATCCTCTATATCCCTCCATAACGTATTTTTGTACAAATAAAACTTATCCGACCCCATCTCACCCCACCACCCTTTAATGCAGAACCGAACTTATAAACAGCCCCATTCTTATTTGGTATGAGCAGTATGAACATTAAAAGTACATTGGATCACTTCAAAATCCCCAAATATACCGCGAATTTCTCGTTCATTTGAGAAACCCCCTATGTCCATCTACTTCAAAGCGTTATACTTTCAGTTTAAACTGTTATATCGTCAAAAAACACCGAGGGGAGCGTCAATGATGCACTCAAATAATATTAATTGAAAAATATGGAAGCGCAAAATAAAAACTACACTGAAAGAAATAATTAGTAAATATAACGAATTTTTCGAAAAATGCAACCAATATAGTCATTTTCTACCGTGATAATTTTTGATTTAGTCTACAATGAGAAATTGTTGAACATATATGTCAAGCAGCACCATGTTTTCGAAAGCCGAATATCGGCTACATTTACCCGGTGAAAATACACGTGTTACAATGAAATCAAAATTCTTACCTCCGTATTGCCTTATGGAAACAATGAAAATATATAAACGCGCGTTTCCCACCACAGTCTTCAGATATGACACATTCAAATTTACGTATGCTATCGAGTAAAATAAACTAACCTCTGGTAGGGATATCCATTGAATCTGACATTCATTTTACGTACCACAGCAAACATTAAATCGCTTAACTTGGCATATTAGAAGTCTTTATATACGACTTCTAATAAGATCGAATCAAAAACATATACAATGTTGATCAATGGATACATTTAGAATCGTATAAAATGCCAAAACCACTATTTTATTGACCACTGCAGATTAAGTCTTAATTCGGTGTAACAAACATCAATTTTATGATATCATTTATGTATATCCGGAATCGTAAAGAATTCCAAAATACGATTTTCTATATCATCGATGGAGTCGTATATCGGCATAACGATCTTCCTAGTATCGCGATTTGCAGTATTATATACGCACATTCTATTCATTGTGCATAGCATTGACGAGTCAAATCGCATATCAGTGTAAAAAGCATCGTATATCCTTATATACGGCGTTGTATGCGTATAAAATATACGTATATCGCCTCCTCATTTGCATGTATATGCCAATTATATGCATAATCTTCTTCTTCTTCAATGGCACTAACGTTCCTAGAGGAACTTCGCCGTCTCAACGTAGTATTACTTGCGTCATTTTTATTAGTACTTAGTTGAGATTTCTATGCCAAATAACACGCCTTGAATGCATTCTGAGTGGCAAGCCAGATCGGCAGGCCTGAAAGCATCTTTAAATTGATGAAATTTAAATGAAAATTTGTATTTCATGTTATTTGATTACTTAAAAGACGTAGCACTGAACCTTAATTGATCACATTTCTATATACATTTCGAGACATTTCCACTAAAATACAACAGACGACCAGAAATGACGTATTCGATTGCTTCTCTTTCGTTTCAAATGTACGAGTTTTAACTGCTCTGAAATTATATTTCGGAACGCCATGCGAGATAGCCGCTGCTAAACAATCTACGCAATCAGATCGCGAATCCCATCAGAGCAATTTTCTTAATCATCGTCACCACTCGTTTTAATCATTTATATACATTAGTTTGTTTCAAAAGTTTTTACCCTCAAAAGCCAATCGCTTCATAAGTGTCTGGCACCATGCTGAATAGCATATTCATCACCATCTTAATGTTTTTCACACAGAAGAGACGCCTCATCCTGCACGGGCTGGTATACCCGGCATACACACGGAGCAACTGCGCCCATGATGCGCTATCGTTATCGTTATCATACGCAGGCCACTCGGTGACCTATCGTATGCACGAGACCGCCCTGCAGGCTTACGAGACTCCGCCTTGCGTTCCACCATTCGGTGAGCGCATCGCATGCAGACTTTATACGTGCTATCGTATCTCTCTCACGCAGGCCAATTGGTACCGTATCATGTAGAGATGGGCAAATCAGCTCATCATGGTGAGCGGCGCAGAGCCGTTCAGCTCATACAAGTGAGCTGCTCATTTGGAACAGCTCTTCAGCCCAGTTGAATTTTGCAGTTGTCCACACAATTGCATATGAAACGTAATCACCATGGGACATTGCATAGTGTGCATTTTTTTAATAGACGAAAAGCAAAAAATAAACGAATTTAATTCGTAATTGTACAAAAACTAAAACTGATATGAATTCTAATAATATAATATACAACAAATACTGAATGCTGAAATCCAACATAGAAGATGCTTAGGATATGCTGAACTTAAACAACAGAAAAACCAGCAGTAGCCAAATAGAATGCCTCCAGGAATATTGGCCGAGACAACGTTTTTTGGAAAAAAACCATCGAGATTTTTTTTGCATCCGAGGATATAAAAATAAATCCACTAATAGGTGCAACGAGAAATAATTATTCGCGATCACAAAGGTAACAAAAGGACCAGTATCAATCATCAACATTTATGCCGGGTGGTTTTGATTCAGCACGCGGAAATAAATGTATGTGTTTCCACAGTAATGTTTAAATAACAATGTAATATATTAAATTTACGCTCCACAGCTATGCAGCTCATCAGCTCAACAGCTCAATAGCTCATCAGCTCAACAGCTCATCAGCTCAACAGCTCATCACCTCAGCAGCTCATCAGCTCAACAGCTCAACAGCTCATCAGCTCCAGCTCCGTAATGAGCTGATGAGCTGCGTTTTTTTATTGCGAACCGATCCGAATCCGCTCACTATGATGAATCGATTCGAATGAACAGCTCATGAGCGGATGGCACATCTCTAGTACTAAGTGGTGCGGACTCAATCCACTTCATTCTCAAGCAAATTCTTGCATGTTTTCAAGCGATTTCTTGCAATAAATTCTCAGACCACCAGAGATGCCAGATTTACAAATATGTTTGTAAATTTACAGACATATCTGTAAAACATTCATCACATCTATTCATCACATCAAAAATATTTGACTCACCATATGACATTTTTCCATAGTTTTAATACAGAAAAGTTATTATATTTAGTATATATCAATACACATGACGTTAGACCAGCGATACTCAACCTGCGGCCCGGCAGTCCTTCTTGTTGGCCCATCTGGTGTGTATGATGTTTGGAACTCATACACATAAGTACTTTTGCCTTGACATCATTGCAGACGAAAAAGAGGATACGGTTATTCACAATTAATGAACAATTCTCGCGTAACTTTTGAAAAGGTCCAATGTAACATTTTCGCCAACTCGAGAAAAACGTAGTTGAAGACCCGAACATTATTTTGCGAATTGTCTTAAAAGCTATCAATCTTTATCACTGTTTTCACCACTAGCTGTCAAGAATAACTTCGTAAAACCAATCGTAACTATTGTTCCGTGATTTGAGATTAAGGTTGAAGCCTCGGAGCGAAAAATGTTACATTGGACGTTTTGACTGCCCGCGTTTGCACATTGGACATGTTACGTTGCACTATAAAAATTTGAAACTAACTAATAAACAACAATCCAAATATCAGCATTTCGTTCTAAAGACTGATTACTATTGTTATCACTCGTTGAATTGCACTGAAATCGATAACAACACCTGTAAGAAACAAATTCCAAAACGACCGAAGTACGACTGCGAGTTGTTTTGACTGCTTTGTTACTTCGGACGTTTCGGCCGTCGGAGGAAAGTGGCGTCCGAAGTAATAGCCGGGTGCTTAAAATTCGAATCTGTACATTGGATATTTTTTGTATCGGCGACAAAAAGATGAAGAAGATAGATACGTGAACGATTGTTTTTGTAATACATTCAATGATTGAAAACTAATAGCGTGCATCCATTAACTCGATTTGTTTACATTTGTTACATAGGACCTTTTCAAAAGTTACGCGAGAATTGCATTCTCTGCAGGTGAGGAAAAATCTTGAACGAAAATTGTCTCTGATAATTATTTTCTGTTCTAGACAAGATTGTTTTGCTGAAATGCAAGGAGATTTATTGAAAAATAGTTAAGTTAGGGTCAGGACTATGCAACCTATGTATTTAAACAACATCGAATAAAAATTTTCATTCTATTTTCAACAACTTACATTTGCTTTCGGGTCTGCTTATGACGAAATATGGGTTACTGTTCGATATTGTTACGACAGACATGGTTCATGGCCGTGTGGTGGTCTAAAACTTGTATAGCCTTGCATGGCGGATGGAAAATATACACTGCATTTTTTTAAAAATAAAAACGACAAGACCGCAAGCCTTGGTGGATGTCCAATATATCAACGGAGAAATACTGTGTTTTATAAAAATTAACAACGCGTATGTTTGTGTATGTATGTGTATGTATGTATGTGTAGATCGTTGAAACATTTAAACACACTTACAGCACATAAGTTATTAAGTGGTCCGAAAAATCATTTTTTTCCACTTTTTCCCAAAAATGACAAATGAAAATTAATAACATTTGAATCACTGAATCGATTTAGATGATCGACATATAAAATTGACCTAGCCTTTTATAAAAAAAATATTTAACTTGCGAAATACATAATTATATTTTAGTAATTATTGATTGTAGTCGTTTTTTATTTTTTTTATGACTTTGGACTAGAGGGCGCTATATATTTTTATATTTTTTCTTGAAAGCTGAGGATTTT
Source organism: Toxorhynchites rutilus septentrionalis (assembly GCF_029784135.1). Taxonomy (NCBI): domain Eukaryota; kingdom Metazoa; phylum Arthropoda; class Insecta; order Diptera; family Culicidae; genus Toxorhynchites; species Toxorhynchites rutilus. The sequence continues at coordinate 66,955,202 of NC_073745.1, forward strand.
TTACACAACATATCTCGATATCAGGGTTGCTATTTTTTCGTTTTTTAGATATGATTTTTAAAAAAAATCATTTTTCCCCATTTGTCCAAAAATAATTTTCTGCAAAAAATCATAATATTTGAACTACTGAACCGATTTAGATGATCGATATATTAAATTGAAGCCAATAAGCAAAACTCACACTTGCGGGAAGATTGGATTCTAGTAGCATAGGTCTAGTTTAGTCACATATGAATATTGATCGAAGACTTAAAACATGTTAAATTTACAAAATTCTAACTTAAAAACGATAATTATAGCATCTCTGATATCGAGATATGTTAAGTAAATACTCCTCAGTTTTCCATAAAAAATATAAAAAAAATATAGCGCTCCTATCTTTAACCGAGAAAACTATGAAAAACTAACTCAATCCATAATTACAAAAACAAAATTAAATTTTTTCGCAAAAGTAATATTTTTTTAAAAAATATATCTCGTAAGCTTCAATTTGATATGTCGTTGATATGAATCGGTCCAATAGTTCGAAAGTTATGACTTTTTGTAGTGGGAAAAATGGGGAAAAATTGTTTTTCGAACCATCGATTAGTTTTGCAAAATCATATTTCAAAAACGAAAAAAATAGCATCTCTGATATCGAGATATTTTATGCAAAAGTTCTCAGCTTTCAATCCATATTAAAAATAGGATCCATATTATATGCAAGTTAAATATTTCTCAATTAAAGCTCATTGGCTTAAATTTGATATGTCGATCATCTAAATCGGTTGAGTGGTTCGAAAGTTATAAATTTTTGAAAAAAGTCATTTTGGGAAAAAGTGGAAAAAATGATTTTTGGGATCACCCTAAAATGGAAATGGGCACCCTAATGACAAATTAAAAAAATACGAGTTTAATGTTTTGCGATAAAGAACAAAATTACCACTTTTGACGAAGAGCTGAGAACAACTATATTAGTTTGGCATGGAATGGCTGTATATATATATATATATACAGAATACAATCTTACGTGCATCGTGATGTACAAAGTATTAATGAATAAGTGAAAATTAACGTTAAAAGACATTTCTATAGATCTGCACACTTTTACAGACTTTTCCACATTTTTAACAGACATTCACATGTTTTTACAGACTTTTTTTAAAAATCATCTGGCAGCTCTTCCTTCCACTTTTTATCGAATATTTCCAAATCGCATGAGTAAACATTTACGTGACTCTGACTTTGTTTGTTTTTATTACGTTCGGAAAAACGTTATGACAAAGAGAGGGGACATTAAAAATGCGTTGCTCAGTGAAAGGCTGAGATGGTCTTTTAGAGATGCAATGGTTAATTAAACAATTGACGGAAAAATGTAGTTCGTTCATTTTATAATTTTACTTATTTTTGCCCTTGACAACAATACCTCTTTTATAGTGTTGATTATCATAAGAAAAATAACACTCCTGATCGTTGGATCTCTTTTGACATTTCAATTGGATCTTTTTTGACAGCCGTTTTGATTCAGTCCGCACTACCTAGCTCTAGTATCATGCGCGTCATCGTATGCCCCTCTTACGCAGGCTGCAAGACTGTGCTCCACCTTGCTTCCAATGTCCGTGACCACATAACCTTTTTTGTCATTATTGCAAGAACTGAACATACAATAACAATACAAAAGCAACCCTATATTGATGAATTAGACGATGGTCTGAAGTCCCGAAAACTGGATCGATGTTGAGCCGATATTCTGCTATAAATGTTGACATTTGTATTTACCATTTACTCACGTAGAATGTACGAATAGTTAGTACGGTAGAAAACGACTATCGAATTGGTACTAGTCAGAATAAAATTTGATATATAAAGCGCCCAGATAAAAAGCAGCCCAGTTAAAGAACACCCAGTTAGTGAACAAGTGCTGTACCTATGTCCGTACTAGCCAAGAATTTACAAGGGAATTCCCACATCAGATCTCCGGCCACGGTGCGATGGTTTCCAAGTTCACGCAACTGAGTAAACCCAAGCCTAATTCTAGCCGATACTTCAGGCCCATTACTTATTCCAATGAATTTACGAGTAGGGTAACACGGCGTGATTTGGTCATATGGGGTGATTTGGACCACCCCTTTATCTAAAACATTACGGCTCAACTTGGATTTTTTATAATGTCATTTCCATAATTTTTTTTGCAGGTTTTTTTTAAAATTTTGTATTTACTCAACTTTTTTTCGAAAAATCTAAATTCAAAAACTATAAGATCTACAAAAAGTTGGTCAGAGAATGAAGTGTAGGAAATTTATTAGGTTTTCATTAAAAATTATCAACGAATGTTTTGGAAAAAAAATTTTTTTTTAAAATACGTTTTTGAGAAAAATGAGTTTCAATTTTTAAAATAACTTTTTTGTCAGCGAAATTTTGTATTTTTTTGTTTAAATTCAAACAATTTCCTACATTTCATCCTTTGACAAGACTTTTATAGGTATCATAGTTTTAAAGTTATAAATTTTTGTAAAAAATTAAGAAAAAAAATGACTTTTTCCAAAAAGTAGTTTAATTATTTTTCGAATATTTCAAGTATGCAAAGTTGCTTAAATGATCCATGTCTTAACACCCACAACGTTTCACTACTATCTGAGATAGTGCTGCCAACGGCTAGTTCGTTCCTCTTTAATCGTTTAAATTTAAGGTGAAGGTGGAAGCTAGCCACAATGGCGCTCATTTCTTTCATCTCCCTCCCTCACCCCTCGCCTGAAAATCAATAATTTTGCGAAACAGTGTGAAGAAAATGATCGTTTTCGTACACTTCCTATCAAGTAATATCAACCAAACTCTAATCGATTACTCACAAGATATTAAATTTTCATCTGCTGTCGCACTGTATAGTGAAAAACGTCGGAAAACTCGAGCTAGTGCTCTGAAAGTTAAATTTTCATTTTTAAATATTCGGCAATGGTTTTGTTTGTATTGGTGAAAGCATCGTTATTTTTTCGACCCAGACAATATCATCGAAACAGCTATAAAAACCACTCAATAAAATGTTATTCCTGAGTCATAGCGTTTCATGTCATGGAAATCAATAGAATGAAATTGTGTTGATATAAATACAATTATTATTTTTACGTTTAATGTGTCTATAATGTAAGTTTTAGCAACTTTACCATTGCTTTCAAAGAAAGTAAACGGAAAAGTATTACTTTCAATCAAAATGCCTCGGCCAACGAAGAGAAGGGTTAAGGCTCTCCAACGTGAATATGTGAAAACAATACGATCAACGAAGGAAAATAATAAGGAATCATCAACATCGAGTTACTATGCGGACGAACTTGTTGATACCAAAAGAGTCCCAATTCGCATGTGTTATAAATTTGCTCATATTACGCTCACTTATAATCAGAATTTTACTTCATATGCAAATGCACCTTCTATATATATTTATATTTGCAATTGCTCATCGGAACATATCGTTCATACATTTTACTTTAGTATTGAATTGTTATTTGTTTTTTCAAATGTATTCAAAATCTCGTGTCAATTAAGCGCCACACAGTCTGATAAGTGAATTGATCTATTTACGTGTGCTTTGCTCTTCTCTCACAAACACTATCACCCCATTTTTACACGTGGGTTTACCTATACTACCACAATGGCTAGCAATGTCACAGTGTCGTAAAACTCGTCGCAGATCTTTTATGTATAAAATAAACAAAATGGGCCCTAAAACTCTTCCCTATGGCACCCCGAGTGAGTTGCCAATGGGATCGGAAACAGAATCGTTAAGACGAGTCTTTTGAGTTCAGTCGCACAAATAGCTTTCAAACCATTTGTACGCCATCCCTACAATTACAATGCGCTTTAATGTTTGTAATAATAAGGACCTAGAAATTGTTTGACAATCGCGATTAAGATCCAGTAATAACGCAAATATGTGTCCCTGTCCCTCTCGATATTCCGACTGTTCTGGTATTAGAAAATTGTTAATTGTTGTCTATAAAATGTATCATCTGACCTTTCACAACAAGTTCTAACAGTTTCTCGAATATAATAGGGCGTTACTTAATGGGGAAGGCTCAATCCAGAAGAACTAGTCACTCGTCGCGTATTCTCCATCAGGACTCTCCGCCCCGTCCTGGCTGTCGTTTAAGGGCTTTCGCCGAGGAGAGCCATCGACAGCTGATGTAGGGATAGAACTGTGAAGTTTGGATTAGAGAAAGTTTCGTTAGAGAATACAAGGATAAGGAAATGGATCGAGAACAGTGGGATTCACCGTACCAACACCTTCATGATTACTTTATCGTTATCCTCGTGGAATGTGTTCCTAGTGATAGGATACAACAGTCCAAGCAAGCGAGGTGTGAATAGTCACATCAATCGTTACAAAGTATGAGTTTGTTGCTTGGTACAGCAATAAGTTCATAATCCTACGTTAATGATGCGGTCGTGTCCTTTCGAATCCGAAACTGACGTGCGACGAAGAGTGGATTATCTTTGACTATCGATAACGTACAGGGCAATGATTGGAACACGACGAAGTTCTGAAGTTTCCCGAAGCCGAATCTGCATCTGCATCTGCAATCTGCAATCTGCATGTGTTTATATTATTTAGGTTGGGGAAAAAGTTTTCTATTATTTTCTCGGTAGCTGGCTTTAGTGATCAATATCTCACGTAATATCGATCATACAATTTCAAGTTAAGGCTCGTTGTAACGGGGATATGTCACACTAAAAAAAATCAATTGCTGTTTTTTGTTTGTTCCATTCAGTTGTGAGTTACAGGGTGTGAACAATGGAGGTCAACGAAGAGAAAATTCGGTACATTTTACACTTTTTCTTTTATAAATGCTAAAATGCAAGCCAGGCCGCTAAAATTGTGAATGGTGTTTTTGGTGCCGATACAGCAACAGTGAAATACTTGCAATTTAATTTATTTTTATTTTTTTGAAATTTTTAAGAATTTTTTTTAAATTTTTTAGTGCAATACACTAAATTAAGATCTCTACTGTCACCATGTCTACTGTCTAATGTCACTAATGTCACCATTTGAAGCTAGCGATTGATGAGAGACGTCCAGAACTGGCCAACAGAATAGGTGTTGTGTTCCATCAGGACAACGCAAGGCCACACAATTCCGTGAGCTTGATTGGGATATTTCAATGCATCCACCATATAGTCCGGACCTGGCACCAAGCGATTACCACCTTTTTCTCGCATTACAAAATTTCCAGAGTTATAAGAAATTATGATCAAGAGGAGATTGTAAAAATCTATTGGTAGAGTTTTTCGCCAATAAGTGTCTTTGCGATGGAGACTTTATGAAGCTACCTTTACCTAAATAAACTATCCTGTACTTGCTTTCATTTCTATTCCACAGTTTCCTGTTTTCTATTTAAGATACATAGTACTTAAAAGGAGTTTTCTCATAGACAAAAAACCCGTCAGACTCTCAGTGATTTTTGAAAAAGTATTCACATATTCAGCGGAATATGAGTTCCATTAGCATCCAGTTGATTGCTGAATATATTAACGCATATTTTTTCTCGAAACAAATACACAAATACACACACACATACACACGGTACACAATTTTTCAACTTTGCAATCAATTTTTCAAAGCGCCATTCAATTCAAATGGTGATTTCGCTTCCAGAAGATGAAATTGAATGAACAGCCATTAGCCATCCATCTCCGGTGACCCACAAACACATTTTTTCCCGAGCGTTAACTCCAGTTTCGATTATTGTCCCGGAAATGGGCCCCTGAAAAGCGCCACCACGCCATTCCACGCCACCAAAGTCCCAATCGAAAAACCAAGCCCAACTAAAAATGATTAATTTCACATCATCCTCTCGAGCTACGAGACTCCGCGCATTAGTAATGGTTTTTGGCCAAAAGTGTGAATGCATGCCATATGAAATATGATCCAAGGATGGATGTAGTCATTCAAGCCGGAACAAATCGCGGACCACCCTGGATGTCGGCAGTTGGCAGTTTTTTCCCCTCATACTCGTCGTTCTTCTGATTACGACGATTATGGTAGGTGCGCTATTAGTAGTGATAGCAATAATGGTAGTATATGTAGATACACACAATGTGGAGGCCTCCGGGGGAGAGGAAATGCTAAAATGTTAGTACTGAGTACGATAATGGTGAAACGGCAAAAGGCCACGCGGAACGGAAGAAAAGAACAACGACGACAGTTGACGACTTCCGCCTCGGTTTTTCCAGGCAGAGGAGCCAGAGTCTCTCCATACAAACTAACATTAGGGCAACATTAGATGAGCCAAAGCGGGAGCGAAGCCGAGTGGCGCGTAAATGTGCTCATTAATCAAAACTGCTGCCGCCGCCGCCACCGCGTCCTGTGTTAAAAGGGGTGGAATGAGTTCTGAGCCCAACTTTGAGACTCATTTTCGTACGGCGGCGATGAAATGTGTCTCCGAGCTGCCGAGCAGCACCTATGGCCTTCGCTTGTTTTCACCACACGGCGAAACGTAACCACCGGGCGGACATAACGTCAGCGAAGCACTCCAGGAAACGAAAGGCTAATAAGTGGTAATTTTTTAATGGACTGGAAAGCAATATAACCGACAGCGAGAAGAGCCAGAGAATGGTTTGGCTTTTTGTGGGCTTGGACTTTGGCGCGCACAGATATGGAAGAGAGGGCTCATTTCGTCGCATGACGAATTCAAGGCCTGTTTCCCTCTTTCCAATGCGACAAGGGCCAACATACATTGGCTTTGTCAATTGCCATTTTCAGGCTATTGTTTCTAAATTCGACCTTCTCCTCTGGGGACTTTGGCTCTTTTTCTCCCTCCTTCGTCCCTCCGGAACGTAATCTGCGACCGAACGCAATGCTAAAAATCCACAGAATGGAGTATATGTCTATTTTTATTATTATCTCGTCAAATATTGTGCTCCTCTCCGCTCGATTCGGGCCTCGGTTGAGGACCATTCTAAGGGGCGTCCTTAGCGGGAACACCGGGGGAGAAATCATTCTGACAGCGGGTTGCTCTCTCGGTCGGAACACACAGACTCATAACTAGCGGATGAAATTCCGTGGAACGACGTGGGAAGGGTCTGGAAGAGAGAAGAAGAATTGGAGGCAACGGCCCGTTTCTAATAATTTTAATGTCTCTGTTTCAGATGCATATTTTTTACGTCTCTGACTTCGGAAAAGAATGTGAGGAATTCCGTTGCCTTCCTTCAATTACGCTAATTTGCTCCCATGGCGTACGGGTTTTCGGGTTGGAGTGAGTTTGTAACTGTCACTAATTGAGAGATTATGGTATGTTTATGACAGTGCTTGTAAATTATCTCGAACTAGGTCTCCGCTTTTGGTTTTGAAGTCGATGGCTGCCATTAACCATGCTTGAGCAAATGACACACATTTATTTGAACCCATTGCCATTATTAAACTACGTTCTCAACGGAACTAGCGTTCTAAGGGTGGGTTTAGTCTAGTGATATATTCATATGAAGAAATATGATAAGATTTATAGAAATCGCATCAACCGTTTACACTAGCGTGAACTTCTATAATGAATATATTCATATCTTCGGTGAATTTATTCACCTGAAGTAGAACTGCATCCAACTTCAGTGATTTCTCACTAGTGAGTAATTCACAAGCGTTTACATATGCTGAATTTATTCAAGTTATATATACCTCGAATAAGTGTATCATATTTATTCTCAACCGTTTACACCTATTTTCACGTGAATAAATCCATCTATAGCTATAGATCTCCCTAATGTAAACCCGCCATAAGAGGAACTTCGCCGTTTCAAGATAGTGTTACTTGCGCCAATTTTGGTTGTTATTTCTGTGTCAAAAAACAAGCCTTCAAGCATTATGAGTGGAAATCTCGTAAATACCTTTGATGGAAAATTTCACGACCAGAAGGAAGTCGCATCCGAAGCTTGATTCTACCGCCAGTTTTCATAAATACAGGTCGGACTCGATCATCCGGAATGTTGATTTTTTTTCACTCCGGATAATCGTATTTTCCGGATTATCGAATCATCCAAAAATTTAAAAGAAAATCTCTCGGTAAACGTGATTTGCATATTTGTATATTGCAGTGTCGTCAGAAATCGACTAGCGCCGCCTGGGGGGAGGGTTAATGTTTTGAAAATCGAAGAAAAAATATTCATCGCCTTCTTGCGGCTCATGGACCAAAATATCATTCGAACGGTCAAGTCTCACTACATGCAAAAGCTTATGCGTCAGCTTCTAGGATGCCAAGGAGAGTTCGATGACATGGTTAAGCGAATCAACATTAGGGACGCTATGTTCCGGGTAACCGAGGCTTGGTACGAGGTACCGGCTGATTGATCATGTCAGTCGCAAAAGGCTTTGTGAAAAAATGCTTCAGACAATTCCTCTTCACGTGTTTTTCATGAGTAACTAGCTGACCCGGCAAACTTCGTCCCGCCCAAAATTTGTTTTTCGTTATCAAATCCACGTTTCCTTACCAAGCGCACTTTTATGGGCCCAATCGCAGAACTGTTCATTGATCTTCTAATCTACCCTTTAAAATTATTTTTTACTATAAAATTTCAGTACTTCTACCAAAACTCGACATTATAATATCAAATTATTTTCAGACACAATTCTCGTGCAAGATTTTTCATCCACTTGCAAAAAAAACATGTTTCTACGTTACATGGAATAAATTTTTGATACTGAAAATATGATAGAATGAAGACAGCCCTAAATCGGACAAATCTCTTTCTCGAGTTTTACTCTTATCAACACATTCGGCGATCCATTTTTATCTATATAGATAGAAGACGATATAGGAGTGCATTTTATCAGAGAGAGAGAGGAGGAGTGTCTATTCACCATATGAGCGTTTCGTGTCTCCTAAAACCTTCGCATGCCAAATTTGGCTCCATTTGCTTGATTAGTTATATAGTTATGCAGAAATTTGTCTTTCATTTGTATGGCAGCTCCCCCTTAGAGAGGGGGGGGGGTGGAGTGTCTAACCACCGTAAAAACATTTATTGCACCCTAAAACCTCCACATGCCAAATTTGGTTTCATTTGCTGGATTAACTCTCGAGTAATGTAGAAATTTGTGTTTCATTTGTATGGCCACCCCCCCCCCCCCTCCAGGGATCATAACCCCAAAACCCCTACATACCAATTTTCATGTCGATCGGTTCAGTAGTTTCCGAGTCCACAAGAATCAGACAGACAGACAGACAGAGACCGATTTGTATATATATATATATATATTTATATATATATATATATATATATATATATATATATATATATATATATATATATATATAACTTAACAACCTTCCATTAAGGAAAGGGTTTTTAAAAACTTAAACTAAACTTATGCACAGGAGTTTCGAAGTAATTACTACTCGCGTTGATGGTCAGAACTGAACTGATTTATTAAGAATATTTCAAAGCCTGTCTGCCCTGTCACTAAAGCCTAAAATTGATTACGTTGCACCGACGACACGTTGGCGGTGTCAAGTACCGCGTCTGCATTCCGGCCGGTGCCACTGGATATTGCTGAGAGTGTTCGCGTGTTCGATCCTGCTGACCACGCTTTCCCACTGTATGCTGTTCATGATGGAATTATAGGTGATAATGTTGCTGAGTGTGAAGATCCAATTTCGGTCGGGACTGCTAAGTTGTCGACCCTAAAATTTTAAAAAGTTACCGCATGCAAAATGTTTACCACCTCGAATCACCCAAGGGGGAGTAAAGGAAATCGGGGTTTTGGAAAAAAAAATTTGATGCCAAATGTCTTAAAATCTAGTGTCATCTCGAAAAATTGTTTTTTGATCAAAAATCGGCATTCTGGGACTTAGTTTTTTTTCGGAGTACGAAACGAAAAGTATGGTTTTGGGTGCCAATAAAAATAGTTATCTCGATTTTTCATTCGGAACTTGCTACGAAATGTTGATTTGCACGATAATATACCCTATGCAAAATATTAGCTCATACGGGTTTCATTTACTGGTGTCACAAACGTTAAAATTTGAGTTTTTTCAAAACCGAAATATCACCGGAAATCAGGGTTTTTAAAAAAAATGGTGTCAAATATCTTAAAACTGCATTACTCGTCGTGATTTACAGTTATATGAAAAAAAAGTTTCGACAAAAATCGATTTTTCAGGCGTAAAAACGACCAAGTGCCAAAAAACCATTTTTTTTGACAAAAAAAAAATCGAGATAACTGTAAATCTCGACGAGTAATGCAATTTTAAGACGTTTGGCATCAAATTTTTTTTAAACCTCGATTTTTGGTGATTTTTCGTTTTCAAAAAAACTCAAATTTTAACGTTTATGACACCTGTAAATGAAACCCGAATGCTGACTTTATGAATGAAAGTCCCAGAATGCTGACTTTTGACAAAAAAAAAAATTTCGAGATGACACTAGATCTCGACGCTTCATGCCATTTTAAGACATTTGCCATGGAATGATTTTTATCGATCGCCAATGAATCAAAATCTAGTGAGTCAGTCGATATTGCGTATGACCTCACGAAGAATATTGACTGGAGAAAATTTGCAGAATTAATATCTGAAGCAATCATTTCGATGCATGAACTTCCTCCCCTTGAAAAGTATAATTTTATATCAAGTTTGATTTACGATAGCGCACTTCAAGCTCAAAAGAAACGTGTACCGGCTACCACTTTCCGACGTCGTCCTCCATCACTTTGGTGGGACAGGGAGTGTTCAAAGGTCTACCTTGAAAAATCATCCGCTTTCAAAAAATTCAAGAAAACTGGATTAGTGGAATGGTTTCGAAAGTACCAAGCTCTAGAAGCCAAACTAAAAGGTCTGATTAAAGCAAAAAAGCGTGGATATTGGCGGAAGTTCGTCAATGGTTTGTCAAGGGAGACCGCTATGAGCACTCTTTGAAATACGGGTAAGAAAATGCGTGGCTGGAACCATACAAACGAAAGTGAGGAATACTCTGACCGTTGGATTTTCAAATTTGCAAGGAAGGTTTGCCCCGACACTGTTCCTGCACAAAACGTCGTACGCGACATTCCACTTCAAAGCGATTATGAGAATTTTTCGATGGTGGAATTCTCAATTGCCCTTCTCTCATGTAACAATTCAGCTCCGGGGTCGGACAAGATTAAATTCAACTTGTTGAAGAATCTTTCCGACTTGGCAAAACAGCGTTTGCTGAACTTGTTCAACAAGTTTCTGGAGCTGAATATTGTCCCGCATGACTGGAGACAAGTGAGAGTGATAGCCATACGGAAACCCAACAAGCCGGCTTGCGATCACAACTCGTATAGGCCGATTGCAATGTTATCCTGTATTCGTAAATTGTTAGAGAAAATGATTCTACTTCGTTTGAACAAGTGGGTTGAAGCGAACAATTTGCTGTCAAATACGCAGTTTGGCTTCCGCCGAGGTAAAGGGACGAACGATTGTCTCGCGCTGCTATCTTCTGAAATCCAAATCGCATTTGCTCGCAAAGAACAAATGGCTTCCGTTTTTCTCGATATCAAAGGGGCATTTGATTCAGTTTCCATGGAAATTCTCTCAGAAAAGCTTCATAATCGCGGACTTTCACCAATTCTCAATTATTTCCTGTACAATTTACTGTCAGAAAAGCACATGATTTTCTCTCATGGCAGCTCGAAATCTTCACGTTACAAGTTGAACAAGTTTTATGGGCCTACCACAAGGCTCCTGCCTAAGCCCCCTCTTGTACAGTTTTTACGTCAATGATATGGATGATTGTCTAACTAGAGACTGCACGCTGAGACAACTTGCAGACGATGGAGTTATTTCCATCACGGGTACTAATCCCGTCGTTCTGCAAAAGTCGTTGCAAGATACCCTGAACAATCTGTTCACGTGGGCCCTCAAGCTGGGTATTGAATTCTCTACGGAGAAAACTGAAATGGTCGTTTTTTCTAGGAAGCACGAACCCGCCCAATTCCAGCTTCACCTATCCGGCAAAACGATCCAACACTTTATGTTTTTCAAATACCTGGGTGTATATTTTGATTCTAAGTGTACCTGGGGGAGACACATTGCGTATTTGAAACAGAAATGCCAGCAAAGAATCAATTTTCTCCAAACAATTACCGGAACATGGTGGGGTGCCCATCCAGGAGACCTCATTCAGTTATACAAAACAACGATATTATCAGTGTTAGAATATGGCAGTTTTTGCTTCCGATCAGCTGCCAGGATTCATATTCTCAAGCTGGGGAGAATACGATATCGTTGCCTGCGTATAGCCATGGGGTGTTTGCATTCGATACATACGATGAGTCTCGAAGTTTTGGCAGGAGTACCCCCGCTTACTCTTCGGTTCACAGAATTATCCTACAGATTTCTCATCCGTTGCAAGATCATGAATCCATTGGTGATTGATAACTTCGAAAATCTACTCCAACTGATTCCTCAGTCAAGTTTTATGTCTTTGTACCATGATTTCCTTACCCACGACGTGCACCCTTCACCAGGCATCTCCAACTAAGTTTGCTTCCCATACTTTTGCAATTCCTCTGTCATTTTTGATCTGTCCATGCGACAAAAAATCCATGGAATCCCAGATCATCTACACTCCGATTATATTCCGCCGATATTTTCGGCAGAATATGGGAAAGTTAGATCTGATAAAATGTTCTTTACTGACGGTTCATTCATAAACGGGTCCACTGGCTTCGGCATCTTCAATGAAAATTCCAGTGCCTCTTTCAAACTCAAAGATCCTTGTTCCGTGTATGTCGCTGAACTGGGAGCGATATATTACGGATTAGGGATCATTGAAACATTGTCCATCGACCACTATTTTATTTTTTCAGACAGTCTCAGCTCAATAGAGGCAATCCGTTCAATGAAAGTTGATAAACGCTCATCTTATTTCCTAACAAGAATAAGACATCTATTGAGTGTTTTGGTCGAAAAATTACTCAAGATTACCTTAGCATGGGTTCCCTCTCATTGCTCGATTCCGGGGAATGAGAAAGCGGACTCGCTAGCTAAGGTGGGCGCTTCAGAAGGCACACTTTTTGAAAGGCAAATTGCCTATAATGAATTTTTTCACATTCCTCGTCAAGACACACTCGTTAGTTGGCAGCGCATGTGGAGTGAAGATGAGTTCGGTCGTTGGTTACACACGATTATCCCTAAGGTTTCGACGAGTGCTTGGTTTAAGGGATTGAATGTAGGTCGTGATTTCATTCGCGTGATATCTCGGCTCATGTCCAATCACTACAAACTAAACGCGCATCTCTATCGCATTGGGCTCGCAGCAAACAATCTCTGTGATTGTGGCGATGGCTACCACGACATCGAGCATTTTGTCTGGTCGTGTATCCGGTTCCATGCTGCTCGCTCTCAGCTCTCTAGAGCACTGAGAGCACAAGGCAGACAATCGGATATCCCCGTCCGGGATATCTTAGGTAACCGTGATCCTGATCTTCTGCTTCATCTATACCTGTTCATCAGAAACGCCGATGTCAACGTTTAATGATGTTTCCTTCGTTGTGTCCCTGTTTCATATCCCTCCTATCCGATCGATAAACTTTTACTTAGTCGCGGCAATTGGGAAAAAAAAAACCTTTTGAAATTAGAAATGACCATTTTCATTGGCACCCTAATATCTATATATATATATATATATATATATATATATATATATATATATATATATATATATATATATATATATATATATATATATATATATATATATATATATATATATATATATATATATATATATATATATATATATATATATATATATATATATATATATATATATATATATATATATATATATATATTATGAGGATCGCTTCCACCTGAGTGGGATCGCAAACAAGTAGAACTTTGGGTATTGGGTAGCTGCCAATCCAATGGTACCCAATATACTGAATTTTTATTACAGGTTACAGTATACACATTTTTAATCATTTCAGCATCTGAGTCCGATGCAGCGCGTCGAATGTTGAAATTTCGACAAATGGTTTTTTTTTGTTTCCGTTAAAAAAGTTTTTTGATCCTCCTAAATGATTTCGAGCAGATCAGATATGTGTGACATCAGGGAAACTTCCGACTGCTTGCTAGTTGGAACGAGAATGAGTATCAGAAATATCGAATGGCTTATTAATATCCAATAAGTATTAATTTGCAATATCTCTCTTCATAGTATCGCTATGAACGAACGCTGCATTTGTAATTCGAATTATGAAAATTATACCTCACGACTCCACTCGACTCCTTGGCATAGAAAACACATACAGGTTAACATAGAAATTCACAGAACATATGTGTGAGAAAATCATGAACCATTTATGAATTAGGGAATCCTAATGCATAACATATCCAACAATTCTTAGAGAATTTCCAATTCAATTGGTATGCAAATCGTTGTCCGTTCATCAGTCAGCATCCGATGGCAGCAAAAAATAGTTATTAACGTTAAAATATTCCATAAAAATTTGACATGTTCTTTTTTCTTGCACCTTTTCTGAGGGATTCGCATTTCGGAGATTCAAAGGATCATCGGTACAAAAAATCCAGTTTATATAGATTACAGGAATCATAATTAGTGGGATGGAGCAAATAATCCGTACCAGTTGCAAATCGTTGTGGGCAAATATTTTTAGAAAAGGAAAACTAATTTCAAGACTGTAAGGAATTCATGAAGCTTACTGATTATATGTTGTGTTTGCCTGGTAGTATCGGCATCAGTTGAAAGGATTTTTCTACGATGAACAATATTCAGGTAATAGAAAATCATGCTATAAATGCTGAATGCTTAAGCTTGAGACCCTAATCGTCGATGGCACAGTTAACATTGTATTACATCCTAACACATATTTCTACGATAATGAAAATTCGTTTTCGACTGCTGAGGGCGCGAATGCTTCTACAAATTGAAGAATCCGAAAATTGGGATTCAAATGGAACAGCCTTATCTGAAATCGGAAAAGTTATTACTTGGGCTGAGAAAAACGGACTACCAATAGAAAGATAATCCTGCTGCGAGAATTACGTAAAAATATTTTAGAAAAGAATGTTCATTTTTAATTTTTGCTTTGTTGCATATTATGCACATTAGAGTGCACATTCAAGTTTTCGAGAGGGACTTCCTTCAAAATCAAAATGGTACTCTTTCGCGAAATTAATTTGATTTTTAGATACAATAGAGCCTTCTTTTTCATTTGACTACAATAAAATTGATTTACAAATACATATTCATGGTGAAAAACTAAAAATATGTTTGATCACTTTTGTCTCAAATTCCGAACAGCAAAATTGCATTTTTTTTAAATCATAACATTTAAACTACTGGACCGATTCATATGATCGATATATCAAATTAAAGTTAATTAGCTAGTCTTTTTTGGATAAAAAAAATTAGATTTCGCTTTTGTAATTATTGATTGTATTTGTTTCTTATAGTTTACATGGTTTCGGGACCAATGGCATTATATCGATACCTGTAAATCATGTTAAAATGAAGCCTTTAACCCAAAGAATGTGAGGGTTTAGAGTGTTAAATTATTTATAACATTAAAGTTCAGTAAATTCACATTTAAACATGAAGTGCTCGCAATTTCAATCGTGCGTAGAAACATTCCGAACACTAATTTTAATGAAGATTTCTGCATAAAATATCATTTTATTTGTAGATTCTTACCATTTCTAGCATTTAACATGAAAACAACAAACAAAATAGTTCCAAAAAAAACTACAAAAACTGAAAAACTAATTGTTTTTATACAGAACTTGCTAACGCAAACATTTTGTCATTGGTTCTGACTGTAATTTTTTTTGCAAATGTTTAATATTATAAATTATTAGCTGACCCGGCAATCTTCGTCCCGCCCAGAATTTGGTTCTTGTTATCAACCTTCAAACATTCACGTTTTCTTACTATGAGCAAGTTCATGGGTCCAATCGCAGAACTGTTCATTGATTGATCTTCTATTCGTGCCCGTTAAATTTACTATGTACTATAAAATTCCTAGTATTTTTAACAAAACTCATCATTATAATATCAGATCATTTTCAGACACAATTTTCGTTCAAGATTTTTCAACCACTTGCAAATAACATTGTTCTCCGTTACATGGAATAAATGTTTCATACAAAAAATATGATAGAATAAAGACAGCCTTAAATCAGACAAATCCTTCCTCGAGTTCTGCACTTATCAACACATCCGGCGATCCTGTTTTTTTTTTGTATAGATAGAAGAATATTTTCTCATACCCAAGAACCCTCACATCCCACATTGTGCTTGATTAGTTTTCGAGTTATGCAAAAATTCGTGTTTCATTTGTATGACAGCTCACCCTTAGAGAGCGGGAGGAGTTTTTAAGCACCATAGAAATATTTATTACATCCTAAAACCTCCACATGCTAAAGTTGGTTTCGTTTGCTTGATTAATTCTCGAGTGATTCAGAAATTTGTGTTTAATTTGTTTGGCAGCCCCCCCCCCACCTACGAGAGGGGAAACGAAAACCTTCCCCGGTCCCAAAAACCCCTACATACCAATTTTCATGTTGATCGGTTCAGTAGTTTCCGAATCTATAAGAATCAGACAGACAGACAGTTAGAAATCCATTTTTATATATATAGATAGGCTGTATCGATACCTGTAAATGATGTCAAAATGAAGCCTATAGCCCAAAGAATGTCAGGGGTTTCATTATTCAATTATTTATAACATAAAAGTTTACTAAACTTACATTTGAAAATGAAGTGTTTGGAATTTGAATCATGCGGAGCAACTTGAGTCATATTCCGAACACTATTTCAATACTAGTTTTAATAAAGATTTCTGCATAAAATATCATTCTATTTCATCCATTTATTGTAGATTCTTACCTTTTCTAGCACTTAACATGAAAACAGCAAACGAAATAGCCGAAAAAACTACAAAAACTGAAAAATAAATAATGCTTGTTTTTTACGCAATTTGCTAACGCAAACATTTTATCATTTTTTTGACTGTCACTTTTTGTGCAAATGCTTATTAGGGGCTGTCCACATACCACGTGGACAACTTTAGGGGAGGTAGAGGTTATAAAAATGTCCACGCTTGTCCACGGTGAGGTGGTAGGGGGTTTAGATAATGTCCACGTGGACATGTGAAGTATATTTTTAAGTAAAACTAAAAATTCAATGAGATCTGCTCTATATTTACAAGATATTTTTAACTTTACGCCCACCCTGAATATTCTGTATTCAACAATAAAAAGACTGAGTTGCCTGAGGGTGCTGCCCGGTCAGACATTCATATTCTTTCATATGGCTGGACTTCTTCCCGGGGATGTATATTCTGAAACAAACGTATAAGGAATCAATTATTTTAATACAAGTTCATACAAATTCAATCGGATCGATTCCAAATTTGTTTGTAACATGGTTTATCATTCTAAATGCACTTTACATTTCTATTTCATTTAAATCAAAAATACATTTTCAAAAAACTTTTTTTTTCAATTTACAGTTAAGTCGCCATTCACCGTGCGTGCCCCTTCACCGTGCATTTTCGAAATACAGGAAAACCCGTTTTTGTGCGGTTACTTTTTGTGCGATTTCTCATTTGTGTGACGGTGTGTTTAGGTGCGATATTATTATTTGTACGATTAGTTTGTGTGATTCAAGACCCGATGTCATAATAAAATCGCACAAACGAGGAATCACGCGGAAAGGGTCCGCACAAAAACAGGTTTGCCTGTATGTTCCAATTTTTTTTTTTAAATAGTGGGAAAATACCCCACTTTTTCATTTATGTTACCAAAAATAGTATAAAAGCTTTGATATGGGGCATAGTTGCGATCAAAATCCTTTTAAAGTCTCGTTTTGACGTTTTTGTTTGTCTACATCCGAAGCAATTAACTCTCCATCAGCGTCCCTACGAAGAAAAGTGGCAAAAACGTTTTTGAGATTTAAGGTGAAGGTGGAAGCTAGCCACAAATGGCTGTCACAATGGCGCGCATTTCTTTCATCTCCCTCCCTCACCCCTCGCCTGAAAATCAATAATTTTGCGAAAAAATTATCGTTTTCGCACACTTCCCATCAAGTAATATCAACCAAACTCTGATCGATTACTCACAAGATATTAAATTTTCATCTGCCGTCGCAATGTATAATGAAAAACGTCGGAAAACTTTCAATAATTCGCAATGGTTTTGTTTGTATTGGTGAAAGCATCGTTATTTTTTCGAAACTGATGCCAGACAACATCATCGAAACAGCTATAAAAACCACTCAATAAAATGTTATTCCTGGGTCATAGCGTTTCATGTCATGAAAATCAATAGAATAAAATTGTGTCGATATCAATACAATTATTATTTTTACATTTAATGGGTCTATAATGTAAGTTTTAGCAACTTTAACATTGGGTAAGAAAATTGTATTGCAGAACTCGGAACACTGCCACGGCTGCCTATGCTTTCAAAAACAGTAAACGGAAAAGTATTACATTCAAACAAAATGCCCCGGCTCTCAAACGTGAATATGTGAAAACAATACGATTAACGAAGGAAAATATTAAGAAATTATCAACATCGAGTTACTATGCGGATGAACTTGTTAATACCAAAATTCGCATGTGTTATAAATTTGCTCAAAATTCGCTCTCGTATAATCAGAATTTTACTTCATATGCAAATGCACCTTCTATACATATTTATATCTGTAATTGTTCATCGGAACATATCGTTCATACATTTTACTTTAGTTTTGAATTGTTTTTTTTTTCAAATGCATTCAAACACTCATGTCAATGAAGCGCCACACAGTCTGATAAGTGAATTGATCTATTTACGTGTGCTTTGCTCTCCTCTCACAAACACTATTACCCCATTTTTACTTTTGGGTTTACCTATACTACTACAATGGCTAGCTTCCACCTTCACCTTAAGTGTTTAAAATACTTGTTGCATGGGTTTTTCTCCAGTTTTACCGTACAATCGCGTATCAAATATAGAAGAAAATAGTTTTTTTTTATAAATTCGTTTATTTTTACAGGCTCAGTTACATAAGTTTAAAGGAGCCGAAATCTTAAATATATTTTTAAAACTATATATATGAACAATTTTCTTAAATCTATGGTTAGTAATGTGGGGAACCGATTACTCGCGGTGAACTCGAGATTAGAAGGGTGACATATTTTTCTCAGGAAAAGGATGGGGTATAAGGAAATTATTACAATGTTGATAATCACACACACTCAATTCTTAAATCTATTCGTACATCTATTGTGAATGTACATTTCATTCTCCTGTTTATAGCAAACGGACCAATTACTCACAAAGGAAGAAATGGAGGGTATAAGGATAATTACACACGAACATCGATAGATTTAAGGAAAACATATATTTGGGACATGTAATCAAGGTCTAACCGAGCCAACACATCTCTCACCGGCACATTGGGCTGCCTTCCTCTAGCCCGAAGGGAGTTCTCTAAATTCGATCTGGCAACAAGATACACCTCACACGACCAAACAACGTGTTAGATGTCGTGGTAACCTCGGCCACAAACGCAGATATTGCTGCCGGCTAGATTGAAACGAAAGAGTAGCGCGTCTAACGAACAGTGATTGGACATGAGTCGGGAGAAGGTGCGAATAAAGTCCCGACTTAAGTCCAGACTTTTGAACCATGGTTTGAGGCTAACCTTAGGGATAATCGAGTGAAGCCACCGGCCCAATTCACCTTCGTTCCATTTGCGTTGCCAGTTAGCGATGGTATTTTTACGGACTAAAGAGTAAAATTCATTGAAGGCGATTTGACGCTGATAAATATCGCCTTCAATCGCACCTACCTTTGCTAATGAGTCAGCTCTCTCATTACCCGGAATTGAGCAATGTGAAGAGACCCACACAAAGGTAATGACATAACAGCGTCTGGATAAAGCACTCAAAATTTCTCGTATTCTCTCAAGGAAGTACGGCGAGTGCTTTTCCGGCCTCACTGAACGGATAGCTTCGACGGAGCTAAGACTATCTGTTACAATGTAATAGTGTTCAACAGGTCGTGAGGCGACGCTGTCCAGCGCCCAGTGTATCGCTGCCAATTCAGCAATATACACTGAGCAAGGAAACTGAAGACTATGGGAGGTGCTGAAAATTTTGTTGAACACTCAAAATCCTGTGAAGTCGTTTATAGTGGACCCATCAGTAAAGTACATATTATCACAATTGATACCCCCATACTTTGCATCGAAGATCGTTGGAGCGATCCTCGATCGTTGATAATCTGAATATTCATGGATATCTTGCTTCATGGACAGATCAAAATGAAGAAAATAGTGTTTACATTGATTTTTCAAATCAAAACAAAAATGCACGGTGAATGGATCCTTCACAAAGCAGAATTCTCCATTCACCGTGCATTGAAATTTCGCAATACATAAACAACAATTTGTCTATTTTTTTATAGAATGAGTCAATATAAACTTTAAAAGAAGCACTACTCCACAGATGATTTGGAGAAAGCAGTCGATTCTGTTCAACGTGGAGTATCGACGAGATCCGCGAGCCGGGAATTCAACATACCGGTACAGACGATTTGCAACAAGCTTCAATGCAAATATCCTCCCGAGTCAGAACCTGTAAACGGAAGATTTTGGAGTGGATTGAAAATTCTGCTCGTTATGGTCTTCCAATTACAATTAAGGGGCTCCGGATCTGTATGGGATACTGTGGGCGCCTTATGAAGTTTAAAACTCTTTTTAACTTCAACACTGGATCCTTGAGAAAAAATCAAAAGTACATCAAAAGACATCCTCAAGTCTCCGCTAGTAACAAAGCGTCAACTAAGGAATTGGTTCCAGTGAGTGCATAAGCAATTCCTGTCTCACCAAAGTTTGGATAGATTTCGTATCGAGACAATATTCCACGATTAGTTTTAACAGAATTGAAATTGATACTCCTTTAAATAAAGGTCATACATTATTTTTTCACAAATAAATTCTACAACTAAATATAAACCATAAACCATAAACTTCATTCGATGATTTTATCTTTCCTAATGGAACTAGGATAAAAACTCTAAATTCACGGTAAATGGTGACATAAAACGGTGATAGGCGACAATAAGATGTTCCGGAAAAATGTTCAAAGCAACTTATTTTTGAACAGAATCCTTAAATGTCTTATTTTTCTGAGGATTTCATGCGAGGAGAAGGCATTCTATGGTATCTGTAAGTGCGATAAGCATTTCGTTATTACATTAAAGACTAAAATTACACAAAATTTGCTTAAATGCACGGTGAATGGCGACTTAACGGTACAAAAAAACTCAAACTTTGACGGCTGTGCGACACAAATAAATGAAGTCCGATTGAGCTGATATTTTGTACAGGGTAGCTTTTCGAGAGAATCAACATTTTTAAGAAAGTTCCGTTTAAAAATTCGAGATGGCCATTTTCATTGGCACTCTAATATGAACCTATCTTTCTATATCGACATCGAAAAAAAAATTTTGCCGTTATAGCGAAACATTTTAGGCCGTAAAACGTAAACGTGCCCTAATTCATGAGGGCTGCTGTAGCGAAATGCCGTATAAAAGCGGCCGTATAGCGAGATATGGGTGTATTCCAAACGGTCAGGATAAAAATATAAAGAATGTTGGAATTTTTGTAGTATAAAAATCACGGCTCATGTGCAGGTTTTGATTCAGCTTCTGCTCTTGGTGACAAAACGGCTTCGTATTTATTTTCCGAGAGCTCCAAAGGTTTTCCGAAAATTGAAACGAAAAACAAATTGTTCCATGAGTGCACGGATCGTATCTGTGGAGATCTGTTTCTTGCAATTATGTTTTTCTTTATTGATATCTGGTAATTTTTGTAATACACCTCTAGTGGGTTACAAGGATGCAACATTTGCACAACCCGATTTGATTTGACTCGATCAGATGAATGAACGCAATATTGGGCTAATTTCAAATTTGACCGGATTCCGAAATAAGGGTTTATTTTATCGAAAAACATTTGAAAGAACGCACCTCAATCTACGATTCGTTTCATAAACGCAACTAAAATGCATGACTTGACTTGGATGGCACTTACGTGTCCAGTGGAACTTTAGGCTTCTCAACCTAGGTATTACTTGCGTCATTTTTATTAGAAGTACTTAGTGAAATTTCTATGCCGAAGAACACGCCCTGAATGTATTCAGGAGTGTAAAGCTCTAGAATTCGCGTGACCTCAGTGCAAGTTGAACTCGAACCCCCAGCATGATAATGTGTGACGCTAACCACTCGGCACAAACCACAAGGGAGCACAAAAGTACATATTTGTAGCAAATTGTGAAGTGCAAATTATCCACAATAATGTTGAATTAAAATAATGTTGGCCAAGTGAATATAATCCCGAAGCAGGTTCTCTGGGTCTGGTAAGACAAGAATTTCTTCTTCTTGTCTGCATCATCAGCATCCACCAAGCAACTAGTCTCGATAAATTCCAACTAGTAATAAGTACTGCTCGCAGTTGAGCGTATTAAAATAAGAGATGAAACGGATATCCGGTAGCTATTCGGTATCCGGCCTATCCGGACAATATTTGCTATTCGTCCGGATACCGGATGGTGACTTAGTATCCGGCCTGATACCGGATATCAGAAAAAATTAATAATTTCTCATTAACACAAGATAAATAATATTTTTTTTTTAAATTAAATTAATGTCAACTAATAACAATAATTCTTTAGCACTATTACTTTTATTATGAATGTTTTAACCAACCGATTACGCTTTGCTTCGTACACCAGGTCAACTTCAGAGAACAGTCATTCTTTATAAACACTACTGCAAGGAACTGAAACTGAAACTCTAGCAAATTTTGCCAATTGGGGTACTGCTTAGAGTTTAATGATTACCAAACGTAATCAACGTGATTGTGATTCATTCGAAATGTTTTTTTAAATAACAGTCGATTTCGTTAGCAATGAGATTTTTTTTCTTTTCGCTACGATGACTATCATATTCATTTGCCACTTGATTGAAAGTGTTTCAAAAGGTGTCGTGAGCTTCAGGTTTAATTCAGTTTCGTCTCTTCTGCTTCGTTTGATTTGATTTGTGTCGAAGTAAGTGTACCCTGAAGACAGTTCCATGTTTTTTTAAATCTTGAATGAAAATAATGTATTGTTGTTCTTTGATTATTGCGGTATCGAAGAAGTTTAGCTCTTCAAAAACAGTGGCGCAAGTTAGCGATTTAGTGGAGCATCTTTCGGTGAATATGCATGGACCAGACAGTATTATTATTGTTGGAGCGGTATATTTGGCGCCAGAGCTTGCGGGTAATGCTGGCATCCTCGAAAAACATCTTGAGTCCATTTCCAGTATCACTGAATCTTTGAAACCGAGTGATTCTCATATTCTTCTTGGAGATTACAATCAACCTCACCTTGTCTGGTCGAGTTCCACTACTGGATTTCTGTATTCTGATCCTTTAGAGTCCAGATTTTCAACATCTAGCGCGTATCTCTTCGATGGAATATCTACTATGAACCTGAAACAAATGAATGACGTCAAAAATAACAGAGGCCGTACATTGGATCTGATATTCATAAACGCAGAGGCTGTCTCCAAATGCACTGTGACAGAGGCTCCCGAACCTCTCATTGAAGCTGACGTGTTTCATCCTGCTGTTGTCGCTAGAATGCATTTCCCAGAGCCTGTGAGTTACGATGATTCCATAGATGATGTGAGATTGGACTTTCACAAAGCAAATTTCGATGAAATTAGTCGAGCTATTGCTAGCTGCGGTTGGATCCAACTTCTTGATAACAATATTGACGTTGCTGTCTCCATATTCACCAACACGCTTGTACAATTATTTCGCCACTTTGTGCCCCCTAGGCGCCGCCGAAGTAAACCCCCATGGTCGAATCACCAGCTGCGCGAACTGAAACGCCAGAGAGCGGCTGCTCTGAGAAGATATACTAGATACTTGTTGGTGGCGTGCTTTTCAATGCCGTCAAATCATACATCTCGCCTGATCAACATGGTTTCTTCAAAGGAAGGTCGATTAACACGAATCTGGTGGATTTTTCATCGTATTGCGTCAGGGCAATTGAGAATGGTGTACAAATCGACACTGTTTACACTGACCTGAAGGCTGCCTTTGACCGTGTGGATCATCAATTGCTGATTGCTAAGATGAAGCGATTAGGTGCTTGTTCACACTTCAGTGGATGGCTGAGTTCCTACTTAGTCAACAGGCCACTCACCGTGAAGCTCGGATCATCGCAGTCCTATACATTTACGAATTGTTCTGGAGTTCCACAAGGAAGCAACCTGGGACCGTTAATGTTTTGATATTTTTCAATCATGTGTGCTTGCTCATCCCACCAGGTTGTCGAATTCTGTATGCGGATGATCTCAAGCTCTACTTAACAGATAGATCCACCGAGGATTGTAAGGAACTGCAGCGACTTATTAATCAATTTGAAAGCTGTTGTTGTTGTTGTAATCGTCTGACCATCAGCGTTCAGAAATGTTTTGTCATCACCTTCACACGAAAAAAATTTCCAATTCACTGGGCTTACGACATTGGTGGATGCCAGATCGAGAGAGCCAGCGTTGTAAAGGACCTTGGAGTTCATCTCGATTCACAGCTCACATTCAGAGATCATTACTCTAACATAATTAATAAGGCGAACAGGAACTTAGGTTTCATAATGAGAGCTGCAAACAACTTTCGAGATCCTTACTGTCTCCGATCGCTTTACTACGCCCTTGTTCGATCTGTCCTGGAGACGGCTTCAGTGGTATGGAGTCCATATGCGCACGTGTGGATAAAAAGAATTGAAGCTGTTCAATCTCGATTCATTAAATTTGCATTGAGATTTCTACCATGGACTAACTCGGCTGACCTACCACCGTATAAGGACCGTTGCCGTCTGCTTGGGATAGAAACTCTGCATCAAAGACGTAGCTCGGCAAAAGCTTTATTTGTCGCCAAAGTACTACTGGGACATACGGACTCCTCCCACATTCTTGAACAGTTTAATTTAAACGCACCGACTGTGATCCTACGATCAAGGGAATTTCTGCGACTAGAATTCGGACGAACCGAGTACGGAAGAAATGAACCGATTGTATCGATGTGTCGTGAATTTAATTATGTGTTTCATTTGTTTGATTTCTGTTGTTCCGTGGATGAATTTAAGTACCGTTTGAAACGTTTCAACTTGACAACTTGATGTTTTATGTTTTCGACTATTTATTTACATTTAATTATAATTTCATATTCATGTAGACTGTAAGTCAGATGGATCGAATAAAATAATAATAATAATTATTATTATTATTTGAATTCGTAGTACTTACTCTAACGCTAGTATTAAAATTACTTCAATATATCTACAAAAAAATATAAATAAATAGAAATAGATACAGAAAATAGAAAATCCTTGACAGAAAAAAATGAGTTCAATATCCTTGCAGAAAACTTGATACTCTATTAAGAGATGTTCATTCTATACGGAAAATCGAACCTTACCGAATATCCGGTATACAGTATCCGGTCAAATTACTATCCGTTTCCTCACTAATTAAAATCAACGATCTAGAACGCTTCAAGGGCGCTTCTTAAACTCCACCCGCCTTACTCACCAGATATTGTATCTTTAGTTTATCAACTGTTAAGACTTCTGTAAGATGAGAAAATATTTCGCAATCCGCGATCATGAATGTAGATGAATGGATTCTGAGACAAATTACGTTCATCTTAGAATTTTAAAAAATTGAATGGAAATTGAATTTTCAAAAGAAATTAAAACAATATCTCTAATCAATGACCAATGTTTTCGTTATATAGATCGATCAACCACAATAATCCATTCATGTATCATCTTATGTATGCTTGCCAGTACTCTATTTTGTGAACTTCATGTTCCATGTTTATTTTTTTTTTCGTTTAATTTTTTCTCCTCTTATTTCATGAATTCCTTAGAACAAATATTATTTTTCACTGGGGTCCATACATTTTTGTTCTTCATGTTTTTTGTTCACTCATTTTGTTTCTAAATGTTTGTTTGTGTCCTTTTTCAATAATTGGAGCCCAACTGTAGGATCCTCAAATAAGAGTATCTTCGAGATGGTGGTGAGTGGAGGGCAAAAAAAATAATATTTAATTTTTATTTTCCAAGTGTGTTCAATCCACCAATCCATTGTCATTATCCCTTCCCAATAACGAAGCACAAAGTTTAATGTAGTCAATACAAATAACGTTTACTCGTTTGAGTGACAATTCGGGTGTGTTGAACGGTCCAAAACTAGCAATACATTACAACATTTAGACGATTTGAACAGCGCGATAATATTAAAATCGATGAAATCGTTACTATTGATAAAGTTATCATTTCTATTAACAAAACATGTAAAGGGTGTGTCACATCAAATTGCAAACGCTGTAGAAATTTAATTTTTAGGAATTATATCTTCAGCTTTCGCTTATAATCAGATAAGAGTGTATAGATCGCGTTGGCCATGCTTCACTGTCAATTTTTCGTAAATTCGGAAAAATGTCGTCGAACGAAAAAGAGCGTCGTGAATGAATCCTGCGCACTCATTTCGAGAATCCGGAGTTGTCACATCGGGACTTCGGTAAGATGCTGGGAATCGTCCAATCCACGGTCAGCAGAGTACTAAAACGATACTTCGAGAACCTAACCATCGACCGGAAGGTGAAGAACGGCAAAAATGGATGCTCCGTCAGTGAAAAAGATCACAAGCGCGTAGTTAAGCAGTTTAGACGTGATCCGAGAAGTTCGGTCCGGGATGTCGCCAATAAGCTGAATTTGTCAAGTTCATTCGTCCAGCGGACCAAGCAGCGGGAGGGCCTGCCTACATACAAGGTTCAGAAGGCTCCTAACCGCGACGAAAGGCAAAACATGGTGGGGAAGACGCGAGCCCGGAAGCTGTACACCGAAATGCTGACGAAGCCGCATTGCCTGGTAATGGACGACGAAACCTACGTCAAAGCGGACTTTCGTCAGCTGCCGGGCCTGTTGTTCTTCTCCGCAGAGGACAAATTCAGCGTTCCCGAGGAGATTCGCAAGCAGAAACTATCCAAGTTTGCCAAAAAGTACATGGTGTGGCAAGCGATCTGCTCTTGCGGAAAGCGGAGCGCCCCCTTCGTGATGACCGGCACGGTAAACGGGCAGGTTTACCTTAAGGAGTGCCTACAGAAGCTCTTACTACCACTATTGAAGCAGCACGAGGGTCCGACCATCTTCTGGCCGGTTCTCGCTTCGTGCCACTATTCAAAGGACGTGGTGGAGTGGTACGAAGCCAACGGGGTCACCTTCGTGCCAAAGGAAATGAACCCGCCTAACGCGCCGGAGCTTCGCCCAATAGAGAAATATTGGGCGATTTTGAAGCAGGCCCTCCGGAAGAACTCAAAAGTTGTCAAATCGGAGGCGGACTTCAAGAGAAAATGGATTTCTGTTCAAAAAAAACTACAACCTGACGTTGTACAGAACCTTATGGACGGAGTAAGGAGGAAGGTGCGAGCATACGGGCTTGGGCTCGAAGTATGAATAAAAAGAAAATGCCAAAAGATGTTTAATAGTTTTTATTTTACTGTCTAAAATTTTCTAAAGGATCGGTCTACTGGGCGAATTTCTACAGCGGTTTTTCTGTGATGCAATTTGATGTGACACACCCTTTAATAGAAAATTGAAACAAACTTGAAATAAGATTTAAGCGAAAATGGAGAAAATGTCCACGTGGACAACAGGGGGAGGAGTATAGGGAATGTTCACGCTTGTCCACGGAGGGGGAGGTGTCTAAAATCAAGCTTTTTCTGTCCACGTGGTATGTGGGCAGCCCCTTATTATAAATTATAGGCTGTATCGATACCTGTAAATGATGCAAACATGAAGTCCATACCCCAAAGAATGTCAGGGTTTTCATTATTCAATTATTTATAACATAAAAGTTCGGTAAATCTACATCTAAAAATGAAGTGTTCGGAATTTGAGATTTTTCGTAATATGAGACGAAACGGTACTACGACTACATTCGATTTATAATGTGTATGAAACCAGTCGAAAGGCATATGATCAGATTAAAGATATTCACCTACAGGATGAAGATTAACCCTTTGCGGTCGTATTGAATTTGGGCATGGGTGTCATACTGGTCGTAATCTGAGTTATCATTATGTGAAAGTTAATCCACTGCAGAGGGTGATATATGATTCGAAAAAGCAGTGATACATGCAAGATTATGAAAAATAAAAATTTTTTTTTTTTTTTTGGAGAACTATATGTATTAACTTAACAATGTATTTTAATGTGATGTTTTTCTATAAAAATTATATTTTATAATTCGTCTTCGTGTAAAACCTTTCGAAACAGTCTCCAAGAGTAAATCATATGAAGTTTAATGAATACATCTTATTTTTATTATCCGTTGACTATGAGTCACGTTTTGCCATTGATGCAATAAATGTGTAATTAATGCCAGCAATGTGTATGTACTTTTCAATTTTTACAAAGAAAGATTTTTTTACATGAGATTATTCAGATGACATGAAACGCTTATGCAAACAATTATTCTCCTCTTTAAAAACAACTACTTCAAAATAATTTAAACCAGTACAGGTCGGACTCGATTATCCGGAATTTTAGACTCGATTATCCGGAGTATTTTATTTTTGATTTTCGGAAATTTTGAATAATTTGTATAACAATTCTATATTGAATAGCTAATATGGGTATCGAAAGGAAGGGCTTGACTAGTAGAACACAGTTATTTATGAAAAATGCAAATCCAAGATGGCGGCCACTACAAAATGGCGGATTTCATATTATTTCAGAACCCCACCAATATGGGTATCAAATGAAAGGGCTTGACTAGTAGAATACAGTTATTTATGAAGAATGCAAATCTAAGATGGCGGCCACTACAAAATGGCGGATTACCTTTTTTCTCAGAACCCCATCAATATGGGTATCAAATGAAAAGGCTTGACTAGTAGAACACAATTTTCAATTGCCGCCGCAAAAAATGGCTGAATGGCTTGATTTGGAGAATACACTACACTATGAACAACATAAATTCGAAAAGGTCGCCGCCACAAAATGGTCGACTATGTATTTTTTGCAATCCCCTCAATATTGGTATCAAATAAAATGATTTAACTAATAGAATACAGTACAGATCGGACTCGATTATATACAGACTCGATTATATGTGATTCGATTATATAAAATTTTGGACTCGATTATATTCAGTATGGAAAAAAATATTTTTTTTACATATATTTCAAATATGGCTTATTTCATGAAGAAATGTAACCTTTCAACGTTAGGGTGAAGTTTAAGTAGCTATTACATGTACAGTGGGGTAAAAATCGTGATTTTTGAAGATTTTGCTTGAATTTCCACCAGGAATTGTTTATATCGATATTGCAGCCAAATTAAGAAAGATAGAAGTTGTACGTCGAAGAACAAATTGTGGAGCGGTTGAAGAACTTAATTTTAATTGATAGAAACAATTCAGTTTAATATAAATTTTTAGGATAAAATTAATAATAACACATTAAAAATTATTAACCTTTAAGTGTTTCACTTCCAAAATGTTATTAAAATTCACTAATTTAGTTGTTCCACTACTACATCTTGTTCTAAATTTTCTCATCTTTCAAATGAAAGCATCAGAATCGTCTTCCGTAGCGTATTTTTTAATGAAGAACCAGTTTGAAGAAACAGAGTCCGAATCAAAAAAAAAAGTTCTGTAACTCTGTCATTGTTGAAATTCGAACATATGCGTAGGGGGATTTTTTTCATCAAATATGATCGTCTATCTCCTCCTGAGAGAATCTGGATAAAGGGCCTGGCCGGGTAAGGGAGTAAAAAGTGCCCCAAACCAAATCACTAGCTGTATGGCAAATATTGTAAAGGATATTAAATCAAAAATTTTGGTGGTTTATTTGAACCCCTATGTGGTTTGACGTAGGATCTATAGTGAAAAACGTACTTTTTCGATTATTTCACGCCATCCTCAAAAGATCCGAGATAAAAATTTGAAAAAAATACTGAATGTGCATCTTACTACGGTGCATAAAAAAAAATTTCATCAAAAATTTTAATACTAAAAAAAATATTGAAATCTTGAAATAAAATTTTTTGGGGTTTAGAGATTCAGTACTACTCTAATTCATATTTTAATGTATTTCTACGGCTTTTCTAAATATGTGTGATTTTTTTCAGTGTTGCGCGGTATCAAAAATTTTTTTTTTATATTTCCAAAGAGTGGTTAGGTAAGGGAGTAAAAAGTGCCCCCAAACCAAATCACTAGCTGTATGGCAAATATTGTAAAGGATATTAAATAAGAAATTTTGGTGGTTTATTTGAACCCCTATGTGGTTTGACGTAGGATCTATAGTGAAAAATGTATTTTTTCGTTTATTTCACGCCATCCTCAATAGATTCGAGATAAAAATATGAAAAAAATACTGAATGTGCATCTTACCACGGTGTATCAAGAAAAATTATCAAAAAAATATGTTTGCTGTTTTTTTTCAAATATCTAATAATAAAAATAAAATAATAAAAAAAATAATACACAGTACAAAAAAAAAGTTATAGATTTTCTGGCATTTCGAAATTTTGAAAAAAAAAATAACTTTGAGACCACAAATCCGATTTGTTTTTTTTATTTTAATCTTTCAATTGAAAACCACGAATACAATAAAATAATCGATTTCAAAAAAATAAAAATAATAATGCAGATGATGAAGAAAATTGTTTTTGTGTCACACAATGCTCTTAAAAATTCAGGAAAAATTACGCCACATGTAGAAAAAAGACACATACGAACGCATTTAAATAAAAATTTGAGCAGGAGTGGGTCTCAAAGTTATATTTTTTTTCAAAATTTCGAAATGCCAGAAAATCTATAACATTTTTTTGTACTGTGTATTTTTTTTATTTTATTTTTATTATTAGATATTTGAAAAAAATAACAGTTTGAAGATATTTATCAATCTAGAAAAGCCGTAAGAGCACATTTAAATATGAATTAGAGTAGTACTGAATCTCTAAATACCAAAAAAAAAATTTTCAGAATTTAAATATTTTTTTTAGTACTAAAATTTTTGATGAAATTTTTTTTGATAATTTTTCTTGATACACCGTGGTAAGATGTACATTCAGTATTTTTTTCAAATTTTTATCTCGGATCTATGGAGGATGGCGTGAAATAAACGAAAAAGTACATTTTTCATTATAGATCCTACGTCAAACCACATAGGGGTTCAAATAAACCACCAAAATTTCTTATTTAATATCCTTTACAATATTTGCCATACAGCTAGTGATTTGGTTTGGGGGCACTTTTTACTCCCTTACCCGGCCAGGCCCTTTATTTTTTTCATGTGAGAAAGGTGTTTTCTGACTTTAAGGGGATGGATCAAAAATCAAATTTCTCTTTTATTTTCAAAAAACGAAAAATACATGCAAATAAAAACAAATAAAGAAAAAACAAAGTTTTGACTCGATTATCCGGAGGATTCGATTATCCGGAGTGAAAAAAAATCAATACTCCGAATAATCGAGTCCGATCTGTAGTTACTCAAATGATGATTTTTTCGTATCCGAAATGATCAGAACTTTTCACTTTAGGTGAATAAAGATTTTGTCGCTTGAGACACTTACGCGATTACTCAAATAACATGAGACATTTATGTAAACATTAGTTCTGATACTTATGAACAATCTTTTCCATCACACCAAAGTGTTCTTCTTCTTCTTCAATGGCACTAACGTTCCTAGAGGAACTTCGCCGTCTCAACGTAGTATTACTTGCGTCATTTTTATTAGTACTTAGTTGAGATTTCTATGCCAAATAACACGCCTTGAATGCATGCTGAGTGGCAAGCTCTAGAATACGCGTGATCACAGTGCAAGTCGGAGGAAATTTCTTTGACGAAAAATTCCCCCGACCAGAACGGGAATCGAACCCGAACACCCGGCATGTTAGTTATGACGCTAACCACTCGGCCACGGGAGCACCAAAGTGTTACAATGGCTAAATTCTGCTGTTATTTTTTTTTGTCTCACATTCCTATGCATTCCTTCCTATCGTTCAACTTTGTTTGATACTGAGTACCGTTATCTATTACTCATAGGAGCACAGTATTGATTCGTGAACAGGTTCATTAGACATAAAGCTCCGTTGAGGAAAAGCATAAACTGATACTTGGTTGAGTAAAATATAGGATTAGCATGGTTTCTTGCGGTGGTGGCTGAGAGCAGACAAACGACCACAAAGAGTTAAAATGAACAAAAATGGACAAAGTTTTTCAGTCATTTTGGGCCTGATTCTCGAATACACTACGAATACACTGCACGGTGGAAACGGAATGAAACGTATTCGCGATGACAACGGTACGGTGTCGACATCTGGATACGAGATTAGTTTCCCACTAAAATTATCATTATAACATCAAATTATCTTCAGATGAAATTTTTGTATGAGATTATTATATCACATGAAGAAAACAAAGTTTTCCACTCACATTGAATACCAGTTTGATACGAAGAAGTTAATTTTCATTTATGATTTTTTATTTGAACAGTGCTCATTCTGCCTGAAAACTCATCATTATCTTCGACACTTCACTAACTCGTAACAAGTAGTTCAATGGCGTGCCGTTTATTTCGTTTCCACCGTGAAGTGTATTCGAGAATCAGGCCCTTTATCAAGTCTTCGTTAGGCGAAAGTCGATGGAACAGATATCAATTTAATTGTTAAATTGTTGCATTCTTGATTTCGTTGTATCGAAGCGTTGAAACTGCATCGGTTGAATCTCACTTGTTCATCATACCTGGCTGCTCGTTAATGTTTGTGTATCTTCGCCTTTCAGACATCTCAATCGAAATGTAGAGAAAGCATTCGAAATGGTCTGTTTTGAAGTTTCCGAAAATTGTCAAACACACTGCGATTATCTAAATTTGCGAACCATTTCTCTAGCTTCCTATTTTTTCCCATCCCAAGCATCAAACAGGGAAAAATTGTCACGGTAGAGAAGACATTCACTCCACCTATTCTTTTGCCCCGGTTGTCTTTCAATTCGCTTCTACTGTTTTCAGTAGAAAGCCAAGTGAAATGAAGATAACAATTACGTTATTATGGCAGTGTATGACATTCTCACTCATGCTGAGCGGTGTACCCTTAGGCGGCTCGCACACCGGAGCAACAAGCAACTAGCAAGCTGCAATACGCATTATGCATCAGGCAACATATTTGTTGTTCTTCGCATACCAGAGCAATAATAACGCCTGACATTATGCAAAAAATCTACTTAATGTCGAAACTTGTCAAATTATGGGCGATAAGTTGCTCTTCAACCGACACGTCGTGTTGCCAGCGATATGTGTTGCTCTGTAAAGGCGATAGCAATACCGTATTGTGTCGGTGTGCGAGATCACCAAAAATCAAATGGAAAAATGCATTGGCGATAATATTGCTTATTGCATGTTGATAGTTGCTAGTTGTTTATTGCTCCGGTGTGCGAGCCGCCTTAAGATAATCTCCCCAATTCTCTTCCGTCCCCGGCTAATTCGCTGAGCTTTTATGTATTTTTCGGTCATCTTCGCAAGCGAAATCAGAGCTTGGCTTTTTTTTCGTTTCCTCTCCGTTTTATGCTCATGTTTTCTCCTAAACAAAGTATTGAGCTCGGTACCTACGGCAACGATGAAAGAAGCAAGGCAGCAACATTTTTGGTCGTTCGATAACCTTGACCTTCAAAGTGTAAAGACAAAAGGCACAAAACTTAGTCGAGGGGGAAAAAATCAGCGAAAAGTGCTGGTGACGACGAGAATGGGTTTTTTTGTTGAACTTGGCGCTTTCCGGTGAGTGTCCTCCGGAGTGAGATGTTTTCTTCGGCAGAGTATTTTTGCCAAACAAAAGAAAAATAAAACTTTGAGTGGAGCCTCGATTCCTGTCCAACTTCTAGCGAAAGAATCAATTGAAAGAAAATGTGCATTTTTTTTTCTCTGCCGCATGCATTCGTGACGAGTTTTGCTGGCTTTTGTTCGACCCGTGATGGGGGCAGCTGTTTTGTTTCACTTTCTCCCTGGCTTTTTGGCTCTCTCACCCCACCGAAAGTACTTAAATAGTTGACATGGAAATTCGCCGAGAGTTTCTCTTTTTAATAGCTGTTTTCCATCTGTATAATGGAATTTGAAGGTTAGCCGCCTGGCTTTTTACTATCACCACTGCTTTGCAAGCTTTATCTCTAGGGTGATAAAAAGCTTTGAAATTAGACAGACAAACGAAAAAACGGTAGCAATTATTCTTCTAGGTCACAAAATTTCCCACATTTCCAAGATTGAGACAACGATCAACGGAGGAAAATGTAAATCAACCGCGCTGTCACCCGGATAAACTGGGGAGGGAAAAAATTATACACAGATGGATGAATGAAGTCCAAACACGACTTACAAAATTGATGGAGCGTGTTGATTTATCAGTCGAATTTGCATTTAGATCGGGCTTTTAGTATCCTGACAGGAGCTTGATTTCACGGTTAAACTACGCACAGATTCCGACGAATCGAACGCTCGGCCGCAAGTCATTAGCATAAGCGGGGTTCATCGATTTCCATAGTCGATCGACTATATTTCCAATGCAAGCTCGCCGGTCGTCGTTTTGTTGAGCTTTGGAAACAAGAATAGAAGCTTGTCGTTCCAGCTTCACAATAAGTGAAACAAGATAAAGTTCAGGATGAAGGAAAACAGGAAACACTGAAGCTGAATATACGGTTGTGCTGTCATCTGCTTTTCGATTTCGTTTTGGCATATGAATATGCGATACACTGCTGCGATCTGTACGTGCTACTTGGAAGTTCTACTTGCATGCAATCTCTTTTACCACCATTCGCAATATCGAAGGTACAATGTCGACATCTATCAATGTTTAGAGTACGTGTGAAACAACTCTGCTATTATTCAACATTAAGGCCCGCATACAGCTTTCAATTGTAAAATCATTACTTGAATAACATAATATTTACAGAAAACCTCATAATTTTGATACATTCAACAAATTCAACAAGTTTTAATAATTTTTTTTAATTATAATTTTTGATGAATGAGCAATTTAACGCTAAATGATTGAAATGAATCACTGTTCAATTTATAGCAGCGGTCGTAGTAAGCGTATTTGGAACTATTTGACAGCAAATAGTTGGGAAAACCTGTATCTTTCGATGGTAAAAGCTTCTCGATGTTCCGTTTTATTTAGAAAATTATCATAGTCTATTGACGGATTTACGTTGGATTTACAACCAGATGGCGCAACGAGTAAAATGAGGATGTTTTGTTTTTTTTGGTATGAAATTCGTTCAAATTTTCTAGACAAATCAGAATTTATCTTCAAATTTCCCGGTTTCATGTATTCTTTCCACCCTGAAAAGGTTAGAAAATCATCCAATGTGCTATGTATATTACGAGAATGGCTTGTTATAAGTATTGTAACTTTAATTTTTTTCAACTAAGTAAACGATGAATAGGGTGTTTTGTGCTAAAAAAAGACGGGTGGGTAATGTCGGGGACATAACCGGAGTGACGTAGGACTATACAAAGGGGACAGCTTTTGTTAAATATATATTTTAAATATATTGTTTTATTTTCTTCTCCTACGTGAATACCTACCTATCTACCTGGAAAATGGATTAGTTTACTGTTTACTCTTTATGAATATGTTGATGGTTCTGAAAAGAACCTTTGGTGTTGTGTTTTTGTTATCACTCGATATTCCCATCTTGTTCGGTTAAACCTTCCTGTTTAGCTATTGCGTTTGCCACTCGCCACAGCTTTCACAGTTGGAAAATTTCTTCCCATCCAGCTTGTGACATGTTGTTCAGTAAATTACATTTAATGATACGTGCCGGAGAAACACTTTGCCACTCACTGAAACTAATTGTTGCCTTGATGAGCGCCGAACCGAAGCTGCTCTGTTCTTGATGCGGGTTTTCTGATTGTCGTGAGCAGCTTTGCAAGCCAACTCGAGCACTCCGACGGCCGAGACTCTATAATCGCTGTTAGGTATACTGGTGCTCCGGCACCAATCCGTTCGGCCTAGTTACCCTTGCGGAGCAATCAGTGAATGCGACCAACAGGGAACTGGAGACCTGCACGGTTCGAGTGAGACTTTGCCTTTCCCTTAACTTGTCCTCCTTTGTTACGTCCACGATGCCGATGCCGTACAACCACACGGGTTTACGGTTTGAAAGAAAATAAGATATTTTTTTGGGGTCCGCGTGTTTTATACTCTAGCGGTACACACTCACAGGATAGAGACAAATCGGCAGACTCAGCCAGAGGGGCGAGTCCAACGAGACGAACGGATGAGCGTTAAAATGGAGCGATGGCAAAAAAAATACATTCATTACGATTTGTGCGCTCGTTGGATTCACATGCAGGCTAAAAAGGGTCTTTTTCAGGATCACAAAATTATCTTCAATCTAAAGAGTTTATTGTTTTGTTATCACTCGATATCCCCATCTAGTTCGGCTAAACCTTTCTGTTTAGCGATTGCATTTGCCAATCGCCACAGCTTTCACAGTTGGAAAATTTCTTCCCATCCAGCTTGTGACATATTTTACAGTAAATCACATTCAATGACACGTCGCATTACCACCATTCAGTATCGGATTGGAGGTAATTTCAACCTGTAATTGAACATTTGCGATGACAGTGGTACAGTGTCGACTTTCAATTATGACCCCATAATTTGGACCCCGAACTCTATGTTTACAAAAATGTCCAACTAAATATGTCGCATTACAGGTCCGTTCAATTAGCTAAATGTCGAGATAAGTGTAAATTACTGTACTTTCAATCTAGAAGCAATTTAAGAATTGGTGAAAATCAATAAGCTCAGAACAACTGCCAAATTCACATACTCATCATATCCTGGCAAACAAATTATGAAAAAATCAATTTGTGTTTTATTATTATTTTGGATATTATTTTAGAAAGCATTGAACTGTATTTCCTAAACTCTTTTTTGGAAGTTTTAATGGCCCTGAAAAGCGCCTTGTTTTATGGAATGGTTCCAATTTAGAAAACTTAGTACTCGTGGTTTTGAAAAAAAAAAACCATTTCGAACGCCCTCGATGCCGCCTTGTTCTGGATTTGCCGCCAAAGCAGTTTGTATAAAGAACAAACTTTTTTCTTCTGTTACCTGATGCCGTTTTGCGATTGCGTTTGCCACTCGCCACTCGCTGCAACTGCCTGTTGTCTTGATGTCCACCGAACCGAATGTGTTCTGTTCCGAATGCGGGGTTTCTTATCGTCGCGAGCAGCTTTGCCAGCTAACTCGATCACTTCGGCGGCCGAAACTATATAACGCCGGCTAGGTGGACTGGTGCACTGGTACTAACGCGCTCGGCCTAGCTACCCTTGCGGGGAACTCCAGATCAACACGGTTCGAGCGGGATTTTGCCTTTCCCTTCACTTTTCCTCCTTTACCATGTCCAGACATGGCTGCTTGGGTTGGTTTGTTGATGTGTTGTGATGCGAACCGATGTGGTGTACGGTTTGAATGAGAATGATCGTTACGGAAGGAAGGAAGGAAGGTATTGCATTATAGAGACTTTAAACTTTTGCAGTTCATTCGTCTCTAGCCTTGAGAAAGGCCCTTTGAAAACTCTACTCTATTCTACTCCAGCGCTACCACCTCCGCCCTCTTGCATTGAGAAAGGCACTCGATCCCTCGCCGTCCAGCCCGTCCAGCAACGATGTTGTCCAGTCGGTGTCCACACAAAGAATGATGTTGATCGTTACGGCAGCGGAGCGGGGATTTTTAAACTGGCTGGCTCGAGAATTACGCATGTGTGAGACTGCGACCAATGTTTCGTTCATTTTTTTCTTCTTCCTTTCCAATCGTGCTTCATTCTATTTCGCTGCTGCTCTGGTTGCCCGTTTTGGTCGGTACGATTTGAGGAGCACAAAATGGACCAATCAAAAATGGGCACATAGGGCATTTTGGCAATGCTTGATATTTCACAATTATTCAATTATTTATCTCATGAAAAATGAAATGTTATTCGTTATGATAGATGCGTAGATATATTTCCTATCAATTGATGCAAAAACCTTTGCGATCTATTGAGAAATGCTCGAGTTATAAGCGTTCCAAATCTTGCATTTTTCCCTACTTGTTCAGTGCCTAGATTTCCATTTCACCCCCAATATCTTCCGGTTAGACGTAGGCCTACGTCAATACTGCAAATCCTTCTCGTATCGGCCCCTACATAATCAATGATATCAGCCAATTTGATATGATATCGATTTCATTGCAATTATCCATAGTATCAATAACCGGTATGCATTATCAAACTTAAAATTTTCAAAGATTATCTATGACTTTGGTCAAATCGCGTGTTGAAACCATCGTAAATATACGAAACTCCAACTTTCTTACCATATACTGACGACATTCAATGGCTAAAATGAATCTAAATTGATATAAAAAGAATAATCACCACCGAATCTTGCTTTTCAGTGCGTAAAATAAACAAACACCCTCACTTTTGTGGTTCTGAGCTCTAATGTAGATGTCGCATGAGCTGATTCAGCTTTGCGTAAATTCGTCAATTGATAAGGTAACCTAAAATCGAAAAACAAATCACGTATGTTTTATTTCCGGACTTTCCAAGGTAGTTCTCACATGCAAGAACCATGCATTTTTCTACTTGTTTTTGATGGTGCTCTTGAATTTCCGTCTTTGATTCAACCATTGTCAATATTTATACAATTTTCACTACTGGAATAGATAAAAAATAACATGTTATATATAAGAATGCGCAGAATTAAATTTCTTTAAAACTTATCGCAATCAAATAATCATTTATGATTATAACATTGTAATTTATGGAAAGAACTACAAACCTTCGATAAGCTCACATGGAAAAATTTAAAATCATCATCACTTTCACCGCAGCGCCGCCTAAGTGTAGATTTGTACATTAGATCGCCAATTAATTTGGGAGTCGTTTAGTCTTTAGTAAACAGAACATTGTAAGTCGTTATCCACCACTGACCACTTTGCCCCCAAACCAAAAGTAACTTCTATGCGAATTAATCGCTGAGATTAAAAAAATATCTGTTCACCTATCCTAGAATGTGTGAACAGTCGTCCAAACTGATGATTTGTACAAGATATCAGGTCGAATAAACTAAATTTCAATTCCTTAAATATAGCGATTTCTGTTTTCATTAATATTTTAGCATGCGGCAGTTCTACTGAAGTACAGAGTGGTTCAAAAGTCATGAATCTTCAAGCATTAGGTGACTATGGCATCTATAGTTAATTGCAAAAAACCCATTCTCGACAAACAGGTGACCATTTCGCTTCCATTACCCCTACCGATTTTCAGACAGCATCTACGCATCCAGCCGTCAACAGCGTAATAATCATCATTCATGCACTCGAAAAATGGGAAATACATCTTTAAACAGCCATTCCATGCCGAACCGATATAGTGGTTCTCAGATTTTCATGAAAAGTGGTAGTTTCGTTTCTTATCGCAAAATATTAGACCCGTATTTTTTTTAGGTAGCTCATTTTCATTTTAGGGTGGTTAGAAAATTAAATTTTTCCATTTTTTTCAAAAAAATATTTCTTTTTAAATCATAACTTTTGAACTACTTAATGGATTCCGATGATTGACATACCAAATTGAAGCCAATTAGCTAGTCTTTTTTGAAAAAATATTATGCTTCCGAAAAATTGGGTTTAGTTTTCAATTCAGAGCTGCATTTTTTCATCAATGTCACTGACAACTGACGAGGCATGTTAGTCACTTCCTACTGACAAGATTCTCGGTCGAATGGTGACTGACAGAGTACGATGCAACAATTTGCCTGTTACTGAGTTTTGTCAATACGCTTTGACCGATCAAGTAGGCGGTAAAATTGTCCATAATGAATTGATGATTGTCGCAGATTGCATTTTATTTTCATCGAGCAAAGCTTCGGTTTTCATTCCGGTTGTTCCTTTGTATTTACTGAAGTAAATACTATGGTGAACACGCGATAACGTGTGAGCGATTGCAAACCATTTAATCAACGGAATATATAATTGACCAAAACTTGAACAATCTCCACATGCTGAAATAATGAAGAAATTTCTCTTTTCGTTAAAATTTCTGCCTGACATCGAAAATCACGCATTTTAAAGTCCGTTTAGAATCAGTTATATCATTTGTCCTCCTGGAAGTTTTAGCATTTTATATAAGAATGGTAGGTAGCAATGGTCAGGTAGCAACGTAAACAAATGCATCCTGGTAAACGTGTAAACCTCCATTATATCAGGTGACATGGTATTTCTTGTCTTGACGATCAAAGTGCGCTGACTTGCAACATTCTTTGATGGTCAAAACAATCTGACAAACTATCTAGCACAGCCGGGTGCTATGATTGAGGTTAACATCATTAAGAAGATCTCAAGCACAACTGTCAGTGGGGAACCCAATTCAGGCCGAAAACAAAGGGAAAATGCCAGTGGGGAACTCGATATGTTGGCTCTTGCCAGTTTAATAGGGGTTCTCTAAAGACGTCACCCGGGTGATCTAGCATCAAAGAGTGAGGAATTTGTTTTGTCGGTTTATATTTTGTTGCACGTCGTTTGGTGGTAATGTTGCAATGGTCGCCATAGTAGCCCAAATATATGCAGTGACTGTGACAAATTGCAGCTCTGCTAAGAATACGACTTTTCTCTGGCACTTTTTACCCTTTAAATGATGGAAATAAATCACAATATAATTGTCATTTATTAAAAAAACAATTAGTCAAAAGATTTGGTGAACAATTTGGCTCATGACATCATGAAACCGCGAGTTATTTATTTCGTCCATATACATTCTATATTGAATACAAGCAATGACGACATCATATTTTGTTTGTTTGTTCATTCATAGAGTAAGGGTTCACCCTTATAAAAGTTCTACAATCAAATTCAACATTGTTCATACCACATCCTTATAACCGTTACAAACTCAATCCAAACTAAATTTAAATACATTGAAAAAAATAATGAGAACTACACAATACATTCAAACCCCATCCACTATATATTTTTTTTATTAAATCGTTTATTTTTACAGGCTCAGTTACATAAGTTTAACTCCTATCTGTATTGTTACAAGTATATATAAACATTTTTCATTAATTCTAGTGTTAATGAAGTAGAAAACCGATTACTCGCGGTTTGCTCGAGTTTAGAAGGGTGACATTTTTTTCAGGAAAAGGAAGGGATATAAGGATATGTTGACAATGTTCACACTCACATTCATCATACTCAATTCTTAAGCATATCTTATATCTAATATGTTTTTACATTTCACCTTATTCTATTGTTAGTAAGAAGGGATTTGATTTCTCGCGAAGGAAAAGGAAAAGGAGAATATAAGGATATAAGGACAATCACACACGAAGATTGATAACTTTTAAGAAGACATATATTTGGGACATGTAATCAAGGTCTAACCGAGCCAACACGTCTCTCACCGGCACATTGGGCTGTCTTCCTCTGGCTCGAAGAGAGTTTTCTAAATTCGATCTGGCAACAAGATACACCTCGCACGACCAAACAACGTGTTCGATGTCGTGGTAACCTTGGCCACAAGCACAGACATTGCCATCGGCAAGATTAAAACGAAAGAGTAGCGCGTCTAACGAACAGTGATTGGACATGAGTCGAGAGAAGGTGCGAATAAAGTCCCGACTCAAGTCCAGACTTTTAAACCATGGTTTGAGGCTAACCTTAGGGATAATCCAATGTCCTGGAAAAAAGGTAATGAAGATGGTTGAATTTCGAGCGACATAGCATGCGCTGCCATAAATATTTCGCAAATAGTGACGTCAGTCGTTGTGTTTATCTTTGATTGCCCACCGCATCCATGTGAAAATGATATTTTCAGGAAGTAATTTATCAATGAAAAACGTACATTTGTGTAGATCTCCAGCTGAATATGAGGCTAATGTGATAGCGTGAAGTTAATATTTGTGAAATCATTTCGAAAAAGACGGATAAAAGTGATATTTCCATGTGCCATTTTCACTCCCCCACGTTCATAGAATCAAACGAAGTTTCATTATTTTATCGTTATGAAGTTGATGTTTCGAAGGCTCTCAGTGACGGTGTGTATGTTGTGAGGTAATAATCGCCAATTAATCAGAATTTCACCGAAAATGTTACTGCTTTCGAGAACTAAGCATTCGACTGCTCTCTGGACCTTTTTACCACATGAATAATCGAAATAAGCCACGATATAATTGTCACCTGTTAGGAAACAACCAGTTGAATGATTTCATGAGAATTTTGGCTCAAATTATCATGCAACCGTGAGCACTTTCAATATTGTTTTGTTTCTTCCATATACATTCCATATAGAATGCAAATAATTACGACACGATATTTTGCTTGCCAATACAGATACACTTCGCCTACTGCTCCACCTCTATATGTACCTCATTGGGGATAATCGAATGAAGCCACCGACCCAATTCATCTTCGTTCCACTTACGTTGCCAGTTAGCGATGGTATTTTTACGGACTAAAGAATAAAATTCATGGAAGGCGATTTGACGCTGATAAATATCGCCTTCAATTGCACCTACCTTTGCCAATGAGTCAGCCCTCTCATTACCCGGAATTGAGCAATGTGAAGGGACCCAGACAAAGGTAATGACATAACAGAGTATGGTTAAAGCACTCAAAATTTCTCGTATTCTCTCAAGGAAGTACGGCTAGTGCTTTTCCGGCCTCACTGAACGGATAGCTTCGACAGAGCTAAGACTATCCGTTACAATGTAATAGTGTTCAACAGGTCGTGAGGCGACGCTGTCCAGCGCCCAGTGTATTGCTGAAGTTTATACCGCTGAATGTAAGCTTGAACTTGAACTTTCAAAATTTTCTCAAAGACTTTGAAAAACAAACAAAAAATACTGATTGGACGGAGGTGGACGGAGGTTGTTCAAACCAGAACCATCAGGTTTTTTGCGTATCGGAATTATTTTAGCCGCTTTCCATGCTCGGGGAAAGTTTGCAGTTGAAATGAATAAATTGAAGATATATGTTGGTGGGGTGAGTACGAATGACAAAATAAGTTTTATGAACCTTAATGGAACACCATCCATTGCTAGAGCATTTGACGAAAACGAATACATAGCATTCGAAACATCCAGCTCATTACATTGAGTAAAAGAAAAACCGTTGGAATTAGAAGGAGGCACCGAAGGAAGCATAGTATCTCGAGTAAAGTTATCACCAAATTAAGTATTTAATTCATCACCAGAATTACAGAATTCGCACTATGAGCCATGCCCGCAGAAACATTTAGACGTTTCAGTTTTGTCCACAGTTCTTTAGTCGAATTCGCCGATTCAAAATTTGATGTCATATAGTTAGACTTCGCTTTATTGACTCATTGTGTCACTTTGTTACGAAGTCTCTTAAACTGAATATGATCAGATGAACTTTTACTGCACGTCCATTGGCGATATGCAATATCTCTAACGACAATTGCATTTAAAATATCGTTATTGAACCAAGGAGCATTTGAATTAGTGCTAGAGGCTTTGTTTACCAATCCAATTGGGGGCTCAAAATATAAGGGGTGTAAGTGACATCATCGATTTCTCTACATGGACTCTCTCTTTTGGTCATAACTTAGCTGC
This sequence comes from Toxorhynchites rutilus septentrionalis, assembly GCF_029784135.1. NCBI lineage: Eukaryota > Metazoa > Arthropoda > Insecta > Diptera > Culicidae > Toxorhynchites > Toxorhynchites rutilus. The sequence goes on from NC_073745.1 coordinate 66,998,871, forward strand.
AAATACATTCCCAGCTGTATTTGACAATGTGGAAGATAGGTCAGAACCCATCGGATTCTATAGCAAACTCAAATTGGAACATTTTTGCACTTGAGTTATTACCTGAAGAAAAAATTGATGAAGAGAAATCGAGATCCCATTATAAAGGGAGACGAAATGAAGAAAAATGAGTAAAGCAGGAAAAAACTTAAACGGTACTTCTTCACCAACTTTAATTGTGACGGGCCATAAATCGCTCGCCTCTAGATCACAATTAAAGTTTCGCTGAAAGGTTCTTGCCGTCAAATGATTTTATTATTTCTAATTACTAGCTTCACTGTAGCGGAAGCTAGCTTTGAATACTAATTAATTAGTATTCCTGCAAAAATCTCCATGTAGAAATCCATGATAGCAGTAACCAAATCCACTGCTGCCATGGATAGATAATTCCCTGTTTTTTTTTGTTCTGTTCCAGAACATGAATATGTTTCTCTTTTGGTAACCATATTTTGCGCGTCGTTCTGACACACTCCAGTGCATGGCTTGATGATGATTCAATCATTTCCATTTTTTACGTATGACTGATTCCTTTGAAAATTTCACGCATTGCAGATTCAATTCGAGCACACCTCTCTCCTCTTACCCTGTGGCAGCCATCGGAGGGATCAAACAAAATGACCCCTTTGCTAGGGATGGGAACCTTTGCGGAACGGGGTATAAATATATTTCGAATTACTGTCACTAATTCGCTGTAAAACGGAATCTATAGATCCGTCACGAAATAGATGCACTGGGTTTTAATTGTAACCAGCGATTTTCAGGCGGCCCTCATCAGCAGCAAAGTTGATTATTGCTCATTTCGAGAATTATGCCACAATGTGGCAAATTTTCCAAGCCGCACTTCAAATTTAGAGGGCAATCAACACTAGCCCAAATCGTTCGCTTGCGAACCTATTCAAACATTCCCATGGTCATATTACATTTCAAACTATTTACACATCAATTAATTCGTATAATAACTTCCTCCTCCAGCCACTTCAAGTAGTGGCCCCTTCAGGCAGGCTGCGACCGAAGAAAAGAACAGCTGAATCAACTTTTTGTGCCCACAAAGAAGCACACAAATTTTCCTCCTCCGTCGGATGCTAGCCAACACTGGAAGAGAGCATATTTGCCCACCCGAAGGACCTCTTCCTTCTCGAGGCCCAGGTCGAACCGGTGAGATGAGTGGCTTCAACCTGGCAAACAACAGATCATACAATGGGGAATTATGAGCCTTTTAAACTCCTTTTAACCTCAAGCACTTTCTTTTCTTTTTGTCTCTATCTCTCTCGTTGGGAATGCATTTGGGATGTGTATATGGCACTGAATTATTAGCTCATCTGCTCATGTTCTTTGTGATATATTTTCGTTCGTAATTTGCCATCTTCTGCTATGGGGCGGAAAATCTCTACCTCGGAGGTTGTGTTCTTTTTATTTGCACAAAGTGATTAAAAATTGGCAAGACGTGAAATTAAGTATTCTCTCTGGGATGGGATTGAAGATTGTAGAACAGCAAACATTGGGAAGCTGGCAATTAATTTGTGTCATTGCTTATTCTTACGAACCGAACAATCATCGTTTATCACTGATTGAGATTTAATGTAGAGAATATTTTTGCAATCATAATGCAAAGTGATTTCTATTAGAAAACAAAATTATATGGCGTAGTCCTTTCTGTTTAAGCATATCATAATATCCAGTCCATATCGAATTTCTGATTTCCATTTTTTTTCCCTCTGCCATCAATTTGCATAGCAAAAAAAAATCTTTCACCTATAAAAATATTATTCTTTGCATTTCTGTTTCCTCGTCGTCCCTAAATCGTGAACCATCAGCCGTCAGTAAGGAAATAGGCTTGCCCAACTCGTTTTGCTATATATATTTTTTTTTGTGGGCATATTCAGGGGCTCTCCCGTGGGGAAGTCAACGATTTACCACCATCACCACTCCCGAGAAAAGATTTTTCCAAGCAAGGAAAGAGGCTTAAGATATACTTTGGGGATATTTTTTTTTTTCGAACGGCGGAGAATTTTTTTCTCCCACTCTCTCCAAGCACTTTGTGATTTTTGTATGCATAATAACTGTGCCCCCGGAGTGGATGCGATGGAAGCGGATGATTCGGTTATTAAAATGTTTGGATAAGATGTACGCTCCGCTGAGGCACGCGGCTATTGAAGAAGTAAAACCTAGAAATTCTGAACATACAAAAATATAGAATATAGATTCATGGACATTGGAAGCGTGATATCAAGTGTCGGTATCGCAACGGAGATTATCATTCCGTTCGCGCTAAGACGAACTAAGACTGAGACGAATCTTTGGCACATACACAAAACCATTGAGGCGGAATTTATCGATTGTTTTGTGATTGCAAACAGCTAAGTTTGTCATGAAATGTGTTTGTTTCGTATTTTAAACATAGCTGTTACTGCGAAGATGAAAATAGAAGAAAAGCACGATGTATTTTTTGGAATACGCAGTTGTTTTCATCAATTTCCAGGAAATTATGAAAATACATGACATGACGTAAAAAAAGCTATCAAAGCGAATATGTGTCTGATTTGAAATATGCATGTGGAATAGTTGATTGACTTTCAAATAAAAAATGCATCCATATGTACGAACGATTCTACAGCGACTGACACAAAAAAATCAAGCCAGAAAATATGAGTTGAATACCTACAAATGTAGACTTAGGATATTGATCTCGAACTTGAGCTTGGGTAGACTGTATACTTCGTAGTTGCACTCCATAATTGACCTCATCCAGCGTTGTTGCACAAAGAACAAACTGAATGGCGCTTGGAATTTGCAATCCACATTCATTTTGTAAGTTTCGATTATTCGAATTTGAAACAATAACATTGTAATTGTTGTAATTGTGCACAATCTTTGAAATTGTATGAGTTAATGTTGATAAATCGATAAAAACCCAAATATTTAGAAATATAAGATTTATTTGAATATTCAAATTATCGGTATTCATATACACCAATTGATTTGAATATCAAGGATATAAAAAAACAATTTATGTTCCTTCTGGACAAAACGATTGCGTCTTATATTTCGTAGTGAACCCTTATTTTCGATCACAGCCTTGCATTTCCGGAGCATCTGCTGGATCAGGTTGTCAATAAAGGCTTTAGGGAATTTATGTCTATGTCTTGGGAATATATTCGAACAATTAATTTTAGGTTTAATCCTTAGGTTTAGTAGAGAATCTGTCGCTTCTCTTTGTCACTTTCTTTGACTATCCGAACCAAATTTTTGAAAAAGCTGGAAAAATTTGAAAAAAAACTGAAGAAAATTGGAAAAAAAATGAAAAAACTGGAAAAAACTGGAAGAATTATTTTTCTAATTTTTTTCTCAATTTATTTATATTAACAATACAAATAAGGGTATACAGTGACTGTGTCATTATGTAGTATTAGTACTTACGTAATACTGCCACCGGTGCGTTATTTTCAATATGAATTTATTTTTTTCTTAGTGAAATTTATTGTTTTCAATTTGGGGAAACAGGTTTGCTTGCTAGAGGCCGCCGCTTCTGACAGCGAGTCGGCGGTCGACTCGGATTGCGTCACCTCGATGAATTGGGGTCGGCCAGGAAGGTTTTGCTGTGTGTTTGGTGGGATTGGAAGGGAATCATCCACTATGAGCTGCTCAACAATGGCCAGACCCTCAACTCGGTTCTCTACTATGAGCAGCTTGACCGTTTGAAGCAGGAGATTGACCAGAAGCGGCCAGAAATGATCAATAGGAATAGTGTTGTTTTCCACCAGGACAACGCTCGGCCTCACACATCTTTGATGACCCGCCAGAAGCTACGGGAGCTCGGATGGGATGCCCTATTGCACCCACCGTATAGTCCGGACCTGGCTCTAAGTGATTATCATCTCTGCGGGTCCATGAAAAACGCTTTTGGTGATACTAAGTTGGCCTCAAAAGAGGCTTGCAAAAACTGACTGTCTGAGTTTTTTGCAAATAAGGAGGGGGGGGGTTTTATGAGGGGGGGATAATGAAGTTGCCTTCTAAATGGCAACAAGTTTGTGAACAAAACGGCGCATATTTAACTTAAATTGGATAATTTTAAGTATGTTGAATAAAGCTTCAAATTTCGATCAGAAATGCGACATTTCTTTTTTCCCAACCTTATATCAATTAAATGCATTTAGTGCAAGTTCAGAATAGTTACTTAAGACGAGCGCAAGCTTATGTCGAAAACTCACCGATTTTTGATTTATAACCCTACTTTAAACTGGATTTGAAAACTAGTCGACTGTGCAAACCTTTCAAAATTCCCGAAAAATATTGTGCGCAAAAGTATGATGATAGTCCCACCTCATTCCCCTACAATGCACAATGGTCCATGAAATGTATTTAAGTGGAAATTAGCATTTAGAGCTCGAAAGCTATTATCTAGACAGAAACTGTTTTCGACAAAGTTGTTACATATGATAGAGCGCTCATTTTCATGTTATCAAAAATAGGGTGAACAAAATTGTCGATGAAATGAAAAAACTAACTTTCTTATATTTATCGATAGAGGTAAACATAGTTCGACAATGTTGTAGTCCCAGTATCATAAAAAACGGGTTTTTTACTCTAGCTTTTATATTAAAAATTCTACATCAAAATTGTCTTCCTACGACTTTTAGAGCTTATCAATACCAACATTTTTCTATGCAGAACTTGTCAATATATTTTTGCTACTCAAAGTTATTAATGTTTTTTTTACCCAAAAACTCATGATTTGAATATTAATTTACTCAAACACAAAAAAATATACAGGGAAACTTCGATATAGCGTACCCTCGTTATAACGTACACATTTCCAAAGTATAAAGGAACATTTTTTTCAATATTTTTTTTTCTGAAAGCTTTTTTTTTTCTTTCTCGCACTTGTTTTACGATTTCTGGACTCGTAGCCTCTTTTGGCCTTCCAGAGCGAGGTGCATCTACGACCCATTTCAAATTCACTAAACCACCGATAAACTGTTGTTTTCGAAGGAGCATAAATGAAATAACATTTCGTCAACTACTGCATTGATTATTCAGTAGTTTTTCCCATCAAAAAACGATGTTTTATCAATATACGATACAGGTTGGAATCGATTATCCGGAGTATTTTATTTTTGATTTTCGGAAATTTTGAATAATTTGTATAATAATTCCATATTGAATAGATATTATGGGTATCAAATGAAAGGGCTTGACTAGTAGAACACAATGATTTATGAAAAATGCAAATCCAAAATAACCGCCACCACAAGATGGCGCCATATATATTTTTTTTCAAACACCCATCAATATGGCTATCAAATGAAAGTACTCGACTGGTAGAACACAGTAGATCATGAAAAGTCCAAATCCAAGATGGCCGCAGTTCCCAAATAAACAATTACTTTTTAATGGTTTCATTCAGCTGGCCCTGTTTGTATGTATGTTTGAGTGTTTGTACGGTTGTCCTACATTAAATGAAATTTGATCCCGTTCCTGATCACTGATTGATCTGAAATTTGAAACGTACCTTTAATTCTACTGCCATTATAAAACTGCGTATTCCATGATCTTGAAAAATCCAATTTGGCCACCGCTTAAAAATGGCTGAATGGCTTGACTTGGAGAATACACGACATCATGAACATAAATTCGAAAAAGTCACCGCCACAAAATGGTCGACTATTTATTTTTTGCTATTCCCTCAATATTGGTATCAAATGAAATGATTTGACTAATAAAATACAGTACATCATCAAAATATTTTGGGGACTGCGGCTATGTTCTACTAGTCGAGCCCTTTCATTTGATATCCATATTGATGAGGTTTTAATGCATTAATGCATCTAACGAAAAGTGATTGGACATGAGTCGGGAGAAGGTGCGAATGAAGCCCCAACTCAAGTCCAGACTTTTGAACCACGATTTGACCTTACGGATAATCGAGTGACCCACCGGCCCAATTCATCTTCGTTTCATTTGCGTTGCCACTTAGCGATGGTATTTTCACGGACTAAGGAATAAAATTCATTGAATGCGATTTGCAGTTGATAAATGTCGCCTTCAATCGCACCCACCTTTGGTGAAGAATCAGCCTTCTCATTACTCGGAATTGAGCAATGTGAAGAGATCCAGACAAAGGTGATAACATATCAGCGTCTGGATAAAATATTCAAAAAAAATTTTCTTATCTTCTCAAGTGCTTTTCCGGCCTCACTGAACGAATAGCTTAGACAGAGCTAAAACTATCCGTTACAGTGTAAAAGTGTTCAACAGATCACGAGGTTACGCTGCCCAACGCCCAGGGTATCGCTGCCCATTCAGCAATATACACTCAGCCAACGAAAACTGAAGACTGTGGGACGTGCTAAAACATTAGTTGAACACTCCAAATCCCGTGGACTCGTTCATAGAGGACCCATCAGTAAAGTAAAGTATTATCACAATTGATACGGCCATACTTTGGGTCGAAGATCGTTGGAACGATTCCCGATCGATGATAAATTTGAACTCCATGGATTTCTTGCTTTATGGACAGATCAAAATGTACAGCGGAATTAAATAGTCAGGAAAACAAACACGATTGAGAAAAATTGTTCTGATTAACGCTGTAAACGAACTAAACTAAAAAAATATTCGGCGGGAAGAATGTAGAGTATCAATCTCCTAACCAAAGAAAAGTTCAATTGTTCATGTTTCAAACTAACCGGGCAATCGGTGGGACACAGGTTTGATTGTGAGTGGCCGCCGCTTCCGAGGGTCGGCAGCCGACTCGGATTACGTCCCTCTGCGGCTTGGGGCCACCTCAGTTCCTTATCCTCATTAGATGGGGATTTCGTCCCTATTACATTGACATCAGAATAAATATAATCTTCTATATGTATACAAAAATCTCGTGTAACGGTGTTTGTTATCGAACTCCTCCAAAACGGCTCGACCGATTTTGATGAAATTATGCACAAAAAACTTGGAAGGCATGAGAATAGGTTATAAACTCTATACGATTCCGCTAGTATACCGATTACTATATGTTTGATACCGATTAGGGTAACCCTATGCAGAAAAAAAATTCGGGTGAATGGAAGAAGCCCGAATGGTAGTCGACAAAAACGATAGGCACTAAGGAAATCGTTAGTGTAATTTCCTTAGAAATTCCAGATGTATTTACTAATCAACTATTAACCCGTATTCTGAATTCCGATCGAGTCAGAATTACCCGAACGGATTGTAGTTTTGCATTCTGTAATCCGTTCGACTTAAGTCCAATCGAGTAGTGCAACTGTGGCAACCTTTCCACACAATTCGACATAGCTCCGTGTTCCATTTATGTGAACCAAAAATGGTCATAGATTTTTGGGTGAAATGAACATGCTTTTTTATTTTATTTTATTTTATTTATATATACATTCATCGGACTTAACATGGTCTACATGAAAGAAAAACTACAAATATGCATGTGGGCAACAAACACTACGTTGAAACATAAACAATTAAGAGATTCATCATTTTTAAGCCGCTTAAATTATCTAGTTGAGCTAAGCAGCTGGAGCACTTTCAGTTTGAAGACAGATGAGGACTCATTGAAATCAAATAAATGGTAAAACTCATTAAATGCTGAACACATGGATTGGAACGGTGAATTTTTTGTGAAATCCGAACGGTTCCGCGGCATACGCAGTAATCCGCTGCGCTGGCGAAGATTACGGGGTAACACGTTTGCTTGCAACGATTCCAGTAATATTGGGCTGTCCACTTCAGATGTAAGAATTTTAGCTGCCAAAACAGCTTTTGCAAGTTTTCTCCTTTTCTCGAGAGTAGTCAGTCCAAGTAACTGACAGCGAGCTTCGTAAGGCGGTAGATTCTGCGGATTATTCCAAGGTAACTCTCTAAGGGCGTACCGAATGAATTTACGTTGAATGGCTTCTATTCGATTCGTCCAGTTGCTGTGGTACGGTGACCACACGATTGAAGCATTTTCCAAATGAGAACGAACGTGTGCGCAATATAAAGAGCGAAGGCTATGCGGATTATCAAACTCTCTCGCAATCTTAAACATAAATCCAAGTTGTCTATTCGTTTTGTCGATTACGGCAGACTGGTGGTTTCGAAATGTCAATTTGGAATCAATCAGGACGCCTAAATCCTTGACGCACTCCACACGCTCAAGCTTTTGATCATTGATACGATAGTCAAAATAGAAGACATCACGGCTTAGTTTTCGATGGAATGAAATAACGATACATTTCTCAATGCTAATAGTCATTCTGTTCTTTTTACACCAGTCGTAGAATTTGTTCAGCAGTGATTGTAGAACGTAGTGATCGTCCAAACTTTCCACAACGATGTATATTTTCAGGTCATCGGCATATACCAGTTTGCACCTTCCATCAAGCGGTACAGTGACATCGTTAAAAAATAGTACAAATAGCAAGGGACCGAGATTGCTGCCCTGGGGAACTCCAGTTTCATTCACGAAAACATTCGACAACGAAGAACCTACTTTGACTTACAGTATTCTATCCTTGAGGTACGATTCCAACCAGCGGCAGAGGCTACTAGAAAATCCGAGTTTAGCAAACTTCTTCAAGGCAATGTCGTGGTCAATCCTATCAAAAGCTGATTTCAGATCAGTGTAAATAGCATCAACTTGGTTACCGGATCCAGTATTGTCAATGCAAAACGTGATGAACTCCATCAGATTTGTATGAACAGACCTGCCTTGTATGAACCCATGTTGTTCTTGAGCAATGTAACTCCTGCAGCTGAAGCGAATTACTTCACTCACAATTATTTCCAGCAGCTTAGAGCCAGCGCACAGCGAAGTGATGCCTCTGTAGTTACGTACAGACCGCTTTTCACCTTTTTTGAAAACTGGAAACATGTATGATTTTTTCCATTCTGCAGGAAATTTTGCTTGTTCCATTGAAAGTCTGAAGATCTTCAGGAGTGGCGTTGATAGTGGTTGAATGCATCGTTTCAGAACAATTGCTGGTAGACCGTCGGGTCCAGGAGTATACGAAGACTTAAGCTTGTGCGCCGCTCTAAAAAGCATTTCTTCGGATACAAAGAAGCAGTCAACATCGACAAGATCAGCAGGAACAGTATCGAGAAATTCATTGGATGGATTTTCCGAACCAGCTTTGCCAAAAGCTGACGCAAAATGCTGCACAAACAATTTACATTTCGTTTCGTTCGTCGAGGCTGTAGAGGTTCCGAGTGACATAGTCAGGGGTAAACCATCTTCCTTGTGCTTTGATTTTACAAACGACCAAAACATCCTGGGATTGCGACGCAATTGCTCCTGGATTCTCCTTACATAACCAGCATATCTTTGGCGATTGTATGCACGGTAAGCAGAGCATGCTTCCTTGAATTGAGTCTTCGAATACATACACCGTTTCGATGAATATCTCCGAAGCGCCGTCGAGCGTTTGGTTTTTAAGTTTCGAAGCCTGCCGTTCGACCATGGTGGCTTAGGTGATGGTTTGAATCGGGGAGTATGGCTCATGAGCAAGTTGTTCACGATGAGGCCAAACTGATTAATCGACTCTTCAACATCTGTACAGCTAAGAACAGCAGACCAGTCAGTCAATTCCAAACCTTCAGTCAATCCAGTGAAGTTTATCCGTCTGTAGTTCAGTGACCCGGGTCGACAACATCTTCGTATTTCAAGTGCTCAATGTTTTCAAGTGTAAATATAAGGGCTGGATGGTGGCTGTCCAACGGCACAAGTGGGTCGACAGTTGTGGTTACTGAACAAGCCGTTCTATCACTGACAAAAATCAGGTCCAACTGACGCTGGTTATAGTTTCGAATCGTACTGCATTGGATCAGATTACATCGTGCTACACCGTCCAATAACACCTCGATAGCAGAATATTGTTGTCCGAGTCCAGATCGCACCGACATAGGATACGCGAAATTGTTTCCGTTGGTAGTGCATGACCAAACCAAGTTTGGCTGATTGTAGTCACCCGTGACAACAATGATGTCGTCGATTCCGGCACGTTCACGTACTTTTTCTATACAGCTTACGTGACTCGCCATAAGATTCCTATCACCACGTTTTTCGCAGGGTAGGTAGAAAGATCCAACAAAAATTATGCAGTCTGTAACCGATATCTGTACGAACACTTGCTCAAGACTATCAACCATTCCTTCGGTGCATAAACAAGAATTTTAAGACAAACATTTTAAATGAAAAATTAGCTCTACATATCAATACATTCTCTGCAAGTAGGGAAAATCATGAACGAAAGTTGTGTCTAATGATGATTTTATAAAGTTTAAAATAGTTCGGATAAAGTTTTGGTGGAAATGCGTGGGAATTTATGAAATAAAAGTTAAGTTGAGGTCAGGATTATGTTATGTCTTTCATGTATCTAAACGACATCCTGTAATAATTTTCATTCATTCGCAAGTATCAACAACGCAAACAATAACATTGAAAATCTTTGAGAAGTACCATGTTCGCCTCAGCTGATCAAAACATTAAATGCTCATATTAATGTTGCATTCTGCGGATCGGTGAAGATCAATTAATTAATATGCAAGTCCGTGAATAAAAAATGAAATATAGCTGTGTTTCAAATGTATAACACCAATGTGAAGACTCCTCGATTGAATGACAATGATGGAATAATGACACTCCAAAAAGGCCGATACATCAGCTTCATTGAAATTGTCTGACGTATCGTTGGTTTCCCAATTCATGAACGGGACTAAATAGTTATAAATTTAGCCCCCCATCTTGACGAACAATTGAACGAAATGAATGTTGATTTTCTGTTTTCCATTTTTATACTTAACAGTAGAACTATCGACATTTTTACATAACTTTTTCTACCAAACCGATCATTTTGACCAGTGGGATATTTATTTGTCAAAATATAAAATTTTTCAAAGAAAATAAACTTTATGTTCATTTAACTTTTAAGAGATCAAACACGCCAGGTACGTAAATTATATACATTGAATCAAGAAACATCATACAAACCTTCATTCAAATCTTTTCGTTAGTTCTTTTTTATAGTGATCGATTAATTTTATAGATCATTAAAACATTCAAACACACTTACAATACATTAGTTATGTTTTATTTAACACCCAAAATATTCACTAGACATAAATTATATGGCAGAAGAACGTTTGTCGGGTCAGCTAGTTATTAATACAATTCATTTTTTTTTTTTCTTTCAACACTTTTTGGCTGGTTCATCACATTACATCCATTTCGGAAGGATGTCGGGAGTGAGAATTGAACTCGTGACCTTCAGCCTAAGGTACGGCGTAATTTATACCTTCCAAAACATATTTGATACCGATTGTTAAAAAAAAAAATGTTAAAAGAGCACCTATCCAGATCACTCGGATATATAGATCAGTGCGTAGAATTCGACTACCTAAGCTAAATTTAGAGAAATCGAAAAATAAAAGCACAATAGTTGAGTGTCGTGTTTAATCATAAGTATCTCACTGTCACACTGCGTAATCAAATAAACATCAACATTTCAAGCGAAATTAATAAGATTATTGTGCACACCAGGCATTAACCAGAACACGATTCGTCCTCAGCCACGCAAACAACACAGAATAATTCATCTGCTCTAGATATGCCCGTGGGGAATTGAATGGAAACCCTGCAACAGCGGCGTGAACATTTTGTCAACAAATCTTCCACCTTTCGCACTCATTTGACGCGGTCCATCCGCTCAACAGAATAACGCCAACACCTTTTTTCCTGACTTTAACTCTCCCGCGCTATGACAACAAACAAACCCAGCCGAGGCTGTTTGTCGCATTGCGTTCGCTTCGTCAGCTTCCGAACAGGGCGCCTCAGGGTAACATTAGGCAAATTAGATGCTGTTTACGCCTTTTCCTTCGTTGCTTGCTTTCCATCGTATCTCGCGCGTGGGTGAGTGTGCGCTAGCGGACCCGAGCAAGGATTACCAAAAGTTCATCTCCGCTGTTTCCGTCTTTGACATTGTTCGGCTGAGCTACGCCAGAATGGGAAAAGATTTTCCTCGAATTCGAACAAACGCAAAATCCGCTTTGATCCTTTAATATTTTTCGCTTCCATGGAAATTTTCGCTGCATGAAATATCTTGCAATAAGAGTACTGTGAGAGGGGGTTTTTTTCCTCGAGTCACGCAACCAGCAGCAACAGCACACCGTCCATTATCTTCAAGCAAGTGGGATGGGAGAGCTCCCGCTCTCCTCTATACAAATCAGAATACGTTAGCAGGAAAATATCGGAAGGAAGGAAGGAAGGAAAATATTCTAGCAGATTAAAATATAAAGCGAGAGCGATTCCAGTTGGAGGGCGTGGTTTCGGATTGGTTCTCTTTCTCCAGCACATAGCGCTACGATCGTTCTCTCGTTCTCCGGTGTCATATTGAGGGGATACACAACGCGACGCGAGAGTCTATTTCCATTTTATCCCTTCCGATGGTTCTGCATGGCAGATTTATACCGATTGATGGCGCATCAAATTGTGCCTTTGTTTCCGATTGCTCAATTAGAGGTGGTGCGTTCAGTAATTTTGAGTGAATGAGTGAGTGTTTGGTTTAGTAATTATGATAAAAAAATTAAATAAATGAAAAATAAGCAGCTAGAAAGGGAAATAAAAATGAGAATATTAGTAACCATCATCATTTTTGATAATGTTCTCATTTTTTATTTTTGCTCTCCAGCTGTTATATTTTTCGATTTTTGAAGATGGAAATGTCACTGTCGAGCAAACGAGCAAAATATCCTATTCCAGGACACGAGTTTCATTGAAATGTTTTATTTAGTAGACTGGACAGACTTCTGTCACTTTTGACGTAGGACTACGTCTTTCATTTCTGTACCGGGGTGCAAGTTCAAAGTTTCAAGAACGAGAGAGTGACGCTGGACTGCAAGGTTTTGAACGGTAATACCTCTTTAACGGCTGAATGGAGTGATATAATAATCACTTCATCCGAAAGATAAAATGTCAACGAATTATATGATTGTCTCGCTTCGCTTCGCGACTTATTGGTCCAAAAAATCGTTTTAATGGCTTAAAAATTGCTTTGAAAGCAAGCTATTGAAATCATAACAATCTAGCTCATTGATGATGATTGGTGATCGCAATGTGTTCCCGAACACGGACGCAGAATCTAGGCACCTGGATAAACCGTCATAGCGAATACATGCAAGCTGTGATTTGTTTTGCTCGCCTGCATTAGTGTTTGGGATACCATAGCGATTCATTCGAATAATTGTCTTTCAGTATTCGATTAATCGAGCGAATATTTTTTTCTTGTAAAAATAATGAACAGACATTACATAACAAAAAATATTATGATATGTAAGTAACATTAAATATAATTGTAAAATAAACATGGAGTAGAATCATGGTTTTTGAATGAAATGATATTTCAGTATACAGGGAAACTTCGATATAACGTACCCTCGTTATAACGTACCCTCGATATAACGTCACTCGATATAACGTACATTTTACCTCGATATAACGTACACCTTTTCAAAGTGTAAAGGAACATTTTTTTCAATTTTTTTTTTTTGAACAATGAATTATCTGTATTGTAATGCTAAAACAAGTTTTGTACCTTCAATCAATCTCGAAATACAGCTGATTTTGTGATTCCAGATTCTAAATGAATCGGGTTTTAATCAACAGTACGAAGGGAAACATCATGAGAAAGGCTGGCTTCGTCTGCTGATTGAAGTTATTCATTAACTTGACTAAAACAGCAACACAATAATGTATTATAAACTACGTTTGTGAGTACTTTATTATGCTTCGATATAACGTACAATTCGATACAACGTACAATTTTGAAAGTGAAATGTACGCTATATCAAAGTTTACCTGTATTCTTAAATTTACCATTTCATGATTTTTTGTATCACGTTGTCTATCGGGTTGCCGATGTTAGATGATCGCTGTTGGATAAAAAATGGGTAGGTTATATCTACGATACAACCGCAAGGTTAACGTGGGACTACCTTAGCTTAGCAATCATTTGTTTGTATTGATTGAAATTTTGATTGAATAAAACAATTTCCGAATTCAATTGAAATCAATATATTTGCTTTGTGAGTAAGAAGATTGTATAATGCCATGTAAGGTCAATTCATGCAATAGATTATGTTCTACGTTACAAGTAAATTTAATGACATTTAGTTCTTTTACGTTTGATGACATCTTGGTTTTGATGTCTGTGTTAGGCAAACACATTTTAGTAGGAACAAAAATAACCCCGATTTGCATGTATTTGCAATGCCGATTTCCCCAGACACCTTGGTTTAGAAGTCTTTATTAGGTAAACACATTTCAGTCGGAACAAAAATACCCCTGACCTGCATGAATATGCAATGCCAATTTCCTCAGATACCTTGGTTCTGAAGTCTGTGTTGGGGGAAACACATTTCAACCGAAACAAAAATGCCTCCGACTTAAATGTGTTTGCAATGCAAATTTCCCCACGCTCCTTGGATTTAAAGTCTGTGTTAGGGAAACACATTTCAGTCGGAAGAAAAATACCCCTATCTGCATGAGTTCGCAATGCCAATTTCCTCAGACAGCTTGTTTCTGAAGTCTCTGTGCTGAAGAAATACATTTCAGTCGGAACAATAATGCCCCCGACTTGCATGTATGCCAATTTCTCCACGCTCCATGGATTTGAAGTCTGTGTTAGGGAAACTCATTTCAGTAGGAACAAAAATACTTCCGACTATCATGTATTTGCAATGCCGATTTCTCTAACGCTGCATGATTTTGAAGTCTGTGTTAGGGAACACATTTCGATGCGAACAAAAGACCCCATACTTTCATGTGTTTGCAATGCAGATTTCCCCAAGGATGCTTGGTTTTGATGGCTGTGTTGGGGAATCCGTAAATCGGACCAATCAAAACGAGGCAGTTAGGGCGTTCAGATAACGCTTAACATTTTACAGTTATTCAATTGTTTACCTAATGAATAATAAAATTTTATTAATTGCGATAGAAGCGTAGAAATATTCCGTATCGATTGATGCCAACATCTTTCCGATCCAGTAAGAAATGTTCGAGTTATAAGCATTCGGAATATTTCATTTTTTCCTTCATGTTCTATGTTTAGGTTTTCATTTTACCCCCCATATACTCCGGTTAGACGTAGTCCCACGTCAAAAAAATCGGCTTGGTGTTCCCGTGATGCATTCCAATATCGTCTAGTGATGTCTAAATTTTTCATTTATTCCATTATCGATTAATCGTTGGGGCATTTTTCAATAATCGATTCATTCGAATAATTATCTTTCAATGTTCGAATAATCGAGCGAATATTTATTTCTTGTAATAATCACGTATCACGTTGTCATTCTGGTCGCGTGGTCTATCGGGTTGTCGATGTTAGATAGTTGGATAAAAAAATAATATAGCCTAATTATTACCCCAAACATGCATTAAGCTTAAGAAAGATTCCTTCTTTCATTGATCGCGATTACAGTGACAATTATTCGATGTATTCATCTTTTGATTTTAATTTGTTCGATACATAATTACGCGATTAAAAATTCTGATATTCGATTATTTGAATTAATCGAACGATTAACCGACGTCTTTAATAACATCAGTTTCTGTTCTACTTTCGCATTGAACAGTCTTGAAAAATTGTTTGTGTGTGAATGCGTCCGAGCGAAGGAATATTCGCACCCATTTTCGCATACGGCTTGGTGTTCCCGTGATGCAATTCAATAGCATCAGTTTCTGTTCTGCTTTCGCAAGGAACATTCATGAAAAATTGCCACATCACGATAAAAACGAAATTAATTTTATGCAAGGTTATATAGACTTTATTTCGTTTTCACTGTGAAATGGCGCCCTCAGTTTCTATTCTACGTATAGAGTGATCATGAAAAATCTCATTCTCACGAAAACAAAAATGAATCATGTATCAAACATCTACAGTTACTTTTATAAAGCCACTGGATGTGAGAGGCCAAATTCCATCGGTTCGTTTCGGGACCACCAACAAGTTCGAAAGAGTCGAATTTTATGTTAATAATAATTCCATACTTATACTCATCCATCCACACACTAACAAGAAAAACTTTCAGCAATGTTTCAAAGTATTCATTCATTCATGCATTAAGAATTGATTCAGATCCAATTTCAAATAGATGATTGCCGAGTCAACGGTAGTCCTACGCAGAGCTGCAATTTGTCACAGTCACTGCATATATTTGGGCTACTATGACGACCATTGCAACATTACCACCAAACGACGTGCAACAAAATATAAACCGACAAAACAAATTCCTCACTCTTTGATGCTAGATAGTTTGTCAGATTGTTTTGACCATCAAAGAATGTAGCAAGTCAGCGCACTTTGATCGTCAAGACAAGAAATACCATGTCACCTGATATAATGGAGGTTTACACGTTTACCAGGATGCATTTGTTCACGTTGCTACCTGAATACCATTCTTATATAAAATGCTAAAACTTCCAGGAGCACAATTGATATAACTGAGTCTAAACGGACTTTCAAATGCATGATTTTCGATGTCAGGCAGAAATTTTAACGAAAAGAGAAATTTCTTCATTATTTCAGCATGTGGAGATTGTTCATGTTTTGGTCAATTATATATTCTGTTGATTAAATGGTTTGCAATCGCTCACACGTTATCGCGTGTTCACCATAGTATTTAATTCAGTAAATACAAGAAGCAACAACCGGAATGAAAACCGAAGCTTTGCTCGATGAAAATAAAATGCAATCTGCAACAATCATCACTTCATTATGGACAATTTTACCGCCTACTTGATCGGTCAAAGCGTATTGACAAAACTCAGTAACAGGCAAATTGTTGCATCGTACTCTGTCAGTCACCATTCGACCGAGAATGTTGTCAGTAGGAAGTGACTAACGTGCCTCGTCAGTTGTTAGTGACATTGATGAAAAAATGCAGCTCTGGTTATAAGGAAACAAATTTGTACATATTACAACTTCCGCGAGTAAATCATTTTCACGAGGGCAAGAATAAAGCATTAATTCATCTTCAACTGCTTAAACAAAAGCATTCATCGACCATTTCCAGGGTCATCAAAACTTTCAACGAAAGAGTTATTATAAATGTTGCTATTCTAAAGCTAAGACAAGACGTGACAACTGGCTTCTTACTCTTCTTTCTGCATTTTCTTCGACCAAGTGCTAGATAACAGGGAAGCGAGATGTGGAGGTTGCCAAATGTTATAAAATTTCGGAAGATTATTTTCCCATGAAAAACATGTGTTCTTCGTATCATGTATTTTCTGAGTTGCATATTTTTTTTTTGTATTAATCTTCCAACCGAATATCACATATTTTAAACAATAAGTATTTTCCTGTTATTTTGGTATCCAAAAAATAAAATGTGAAGAGATAAAGAAAACTAGAAAACGTAGATTTGATAGTAGGTGTATGATATGTTGACATATATGAATTAAATTCAAAGTTCATTTTATTTATCAAGAGATTACGGGCCTTACCGTTTACACTTCAAGATGAAAACGGAATGGACGACACGCCATTAAATTTCGTTTTACGAGTTAGAGAAAATGATGGGTTTTCAGGTAGAATGAACACTCTTCAAATAGAAATTATGAATGAAAATTAACTTCTCCGTATCATATTAGTGTTGATTGTGAATGGAAAACTTTGCTTTCTTCATTTGGTAAAATAATCTCGTACAAAAATTGTATCTGAAGATAATTTTATATTATAATGAGTAGTTTTAGTGAGAATATCGGAAAGTGTATAGAAAACAGGTCATGTTAGGGTAAGAAAGACGTTCTTCAAGTAAATAAATAACGCCAAGTAAAAATTTTCATTCAGGTTTTAACAAATTAAAAGTGCCTTCGGGCCGAGTAGTAAGACTTGTTAAAAGCTTATTTCGTTTCCAGATATCGATACCGTATCTCTGTCATCGCGGATAAACTTCAATTCGTTTTTACCGTGGAGTGTATACGGAAATAAGGCCTTATAATTTAACTTTGATATCGTTCAAATACTAACAGTACTGAAATATTGATAAAATCATACATTCCCAAATAATAACATAGCGTTTATTCAGGTTTTTTCTGTAGGTATGTATGGTTTTTTCAAGTTCCAATATGATTTTAAATACTTTTCTGCTGCCTTGGTTGTTATTTGTTATTAGATTATAATTATATTGCTAACTGCTTTACGGTTGGAAAATAATTGAATGCTCTTCTCTGTTAGGTGTTAGGCGCTGCTATTATGCTATGCTAGATGGCAAAATAATCCCGAAAAGATGTAGGGTGGAAGTTCCGATGCAATGTTTCCTTCTCTTCGGGAACACCGGACGTAATAGAAACGAAAATATACAAAAAAAATCCATTATAGAAATTATCGCTAAATTGAAATGTGAATGCAACAATTATTCAATTTTGAATATATTTGGCAACACTGTGAAAATGTTGGAAATCCCATTTTTGTATATTTATCTTTGTTAATTATTTTACTCATTAGCCAATCAGAAGGCGAGTTGCAAGTGGTCCGAGTTTGACAGAAGTGGTGGTCCGGAATCGGCCCCCTATTGTTATGTCTCGTCTCAGTTCTAAAGTAATTCTGAAGTAATATACGAAATAGTTGAAAGCGAATTTTCATAACTGTTTGCAATCAAAGAGCTGGAGAAGCAATCAAAGAGCTGTGGAGAAGGTATTTTCCAGTTCTTACCACTGTGAACTGTGTTCTTATGGAAGCGAGGTGACCTCAAGCCGCCGAAGTGACGCAATTCGAGTCGGCCGCCGATCCGTCGTCAGAAGCGGCGGCCTCTCGCAAGCAAACCTGTGTTTCTATACTGAACGAGAGTTCAAAGTTCCGAAAACGAGAGCGTTACGCCGGAGCAACAAGATTTTGCGCGTTAATACCTCCAAAACAACTGAACGAAATGATATGATAAACACTCCATTTGAAAGATAAAATGTCTACGCGTTACATGCTTGTTATTTTTTGATCCAAAAACTTGTTTCAATAGCTTTAAATTGCTTTAAAAAAAGGCTATTGAAATCACATATATCTATATATAACCGGGTGCCCGCTCGCATATCCACTCAGCTATAATTGAACAGCGATTGGAGCATGTTATCGCTGCTGTGGCGAAACTAACTTCGTGCATCATGGAAGCACGGTGTCACCAAGAGCCTGTATATGCCCCTTAGGCCAAAAGGGAATCCCCCGGGGGAGAAGTATGGTTCAATAGCGTGAGAAGAGTATCATCACAACACTAGCACACGTTGAGCTTCAGCTTGACAGTAAAAAAAACTGAACTCATTAGTGAGTGCCCTATTGCTGAAATGTGAGAATATGACGAGACTCGGAAGCCTGGTTGAATTTTTTGGTGTTTCGATATTCACAACATTCGCTTCCTTGTGTTCGTTCTTTGCGAACAGGGGAGCCAGATGTGGATATACAGCTTCATTTTGAAAACAATTTATAATAGTGTTTTCAAACATGTATTTTCTACTCTTCTTTCTAGATGGTCTTATTTGAATTAGGCGTGGAACGCCTTGACTATATTTTGAGTTCAAGAACAATGTACCAGTGCAAATCGGAAGAAATTTCCTTAAAGAAAAATCCTTTTTTTATTAATTCGTTTATTTTTTAGGCTCAGTTACTTAAGTTTAAAGGAGCCGAATTCTTAAATATAATTTTAAAACTATAAATATAAACAATTTTCTTACATCTATAGTTAGTAAGGTGGAAAACCGATTACTCGCGGTGTACTCGAGATTAGAAGGGTGACATATTTTTAGGAGAAGGATGGGATATGAGGAAATTGTAACAATGTTGATGAACACTCAATTCTTAAATCTATTCGCATATCTATAGTGTATTTACATTTCAACTTATTCTACTATTTATAGCAAGGGGACGAATTACCCGCAAAGGAAGGAAAGAAGGGTATAAGGATATAGGGACAATCACACACGAAGAGCGATAGCTTTAAGGAAAACATATATATGGGGCATGTAATCAAGTCTAACCGAGCCAACACATCTGTTACCGGCACATTGAGCTGTTTTCCTCGGGCCCGAAGGGAGTTTTCTAAATTCGATCTGGCGACCAGATACACCTCGCACGACCAAACAACGTGTTCGATGTCGTGATAACCTTGGCCACAAACGCAGAGATTGCTGCTGGCAAGATTGAAACGGAAGAGTAGTGCATCTAACGAACAGTGATTGGACATGAGTCGGGAGAAGGTGCGAATAAAGTCCCGACTCAATTCCAGACTTTTGAACCATGGTTTGAGGCTAACCTTAGGGATAATCGAGTGAAACCACCGGCCCAATTCATCTTCATTCCACTTGCGTTGCCAGTTAGCGATGGTATTTTTGCGGACTAAAGAATAAAATTCATTGAAGGTGATTTGACGCTGATAAATATCGCCTTCAATTGCACCTACTGTTGCTAATGAGTCAGCACTCTCATTACCCGGAATGGAGCAATGTGAAGGGACCCAGATAAAGGTAATGACATAACAGCGTCTGGATAAAGCACTCAAAATTTCTCGTATTCTCTCAAGGAAGTAGGGCGAGTGCTTTTCCGGCCTCACTGAGCGGATAGCTTCGACAGAGCTAAGACTATCTGTTACAATGTGATAGGGTTCAACAGGTCGTGAGGCGACGCTGTCCAGCGCCCAGTGAATCGCTGCCAATTCAGCAATATACACTGAGCAAGGGAACTGAAGACTATGGGAGGTGCTGGAAATTTTGTTGAACACTCCAAATCCTGTGGACTCGTTTATAGTGGACCCATCAGTAAAGTACATATTATCACAATTGATACCCCCATACTTTGCATCGAAGATCGTTGGAGCGATCCCCGATCGTTGATAATCTGAATATCCATGGATATCTTGTTTCATGGACAGATCAAAATGCACAGAGGAATATATGTAGTCAGGAAAACAAACACAGTTGGGAATATACAAAAAAGGATCAACCTGCATGGAGATTTTTTTTTTTTCTTTCTTTATTAAAGAGATTTTCAGCCACTGCATGGAGATGAATTCATGATATTAACTCATGAATCCTGAGTGAAAATTTAACTCGATCAGCTGCTCAAAATTTCCGATCACCAATGGGTTCATGACCTTACACCGGATAAAGAACCGAAGAGATAATAAATTGAAGCGATCTTTTAGTGGGAGTACGCCTGCCAAAACCTCGAGACTCATGGTATGCGTTGAGGGCATACATCCCAACGCAATACGGAGACAAAGATACTGAACTCGCTCGAGTTTAATGAGGTGTGTTTTGGCAGCTAATTGAAAACAGAAACTGCCATACTCCATCACTGAGAGAATAGTTGTTCGATACAACATTATAAGATCTTCTGGATGAGCTCCCCGCCAGGTGCCGGTAATTGTACGGAGAAAGTTTATTCTTTGTTGGCATTTTTTACTCAGATACCTAATATGGGCCCCCCAAGTACATTTGGAGTCGAACCAGACCCCAAGATACTTGAATGACATAGCATGAGTGATCGGTTTACCCAAAAGGTGAAGCTTTGGTTTCGCTAGTCTATGCTTCCTAGAAAAAACCACCATCTCTGTTTTCTCTGTGGAGAATTCAATCCCTAGCCCAATGGCCCAGGTTGAAAAATTGTTCAAAGTATCTTGTAAGGGTTCTTGCAGGTCGGATTCGTTTGATCCTACGACAGACACCATCATCTGCAAGTTGTCTTAGGCTGCAATTTTGTGTAAGGCAATTGTCGATGTCGCTTACATAGAAGTTGTACAAAAGGGGGCTTAAACATGAGCCCTGGGGGAGGCCCATGTAAGAGAACCGACTTACTGCCGAATCTCCGTGAGAAAAGTTCAAATGCTTCTCACAAAGCAAGTTATATAACATATTATTCAATAGAGGCGGCAGACCCCGAGAGTGTAATTTGTCTGACAAAACCTCTATTGAAACAGAATCGAAGGCCCCCTTTATGTCCAAGAATACTGAAGCCATTTGTTTTTTTCGGCGTAAGCCATTTGAATTTCTGAAGAAAGCAACGCAAGACAATCATTCGTCCCCTTGCCCCTGCGGAACCCATATTGTGTATCTGAGAGTAAGCCATTCGTTTCAACCCAACGATCAAGGCGAAACAAGATCATTTTCTCCAACAATTTCCGTATACAAGACAGCATTGCTATTGGGCGGTACGAATTGAAGTCGTACGCGGGTTTTCCGGATTTTTTAATAGCTATAACTCGTGCTTGTCTCCAATCATCTGGAACAATCTTATGCTCCAGAAACCGATTGAATAAATTCAACAAGCGATGTTTCGCCACATCAGGGAGGTTTTTCAACAAGTTGAACCTAATTCTATCCGTTCCAGGAGCCGAATTGTTACAAGAAAGGAGAGCAAGAGAGAATTCTACCATCGAAAACCCGGAATCAAGATCGCACCTATCTTGTGATATATCTCGAACAATTTTTTGCACGGGAGCGGAATCGGGACAAACCTTCCGCGCGAAATTAAAAATCCATCGATGTGAATATTCTTCGCTTTCATTCGTTGAAGAGCGATTTCTCATGTTTCGAGCCACTTTCCATAATTTTTTCATTGACGTTTCTCGTGACAAACCTCCCACTAAATTTCGCCAATAAGCACGTTTTTTTCCTTTGATCAAGTTTTTAAATTGATTTTCAAGCTTCAAATACGACTGAAAATTTTCAATGGTTCCACGTTTCCGAAAAGCTTTAAATGCATTCGATTTATCATGATATAGCTTGGAACACTGGCTATCCCACCATAGATTGGGAGGCCTTCGACGAATAGAGAACCTCGGATGGGTTTCGTTTGAGCGCGAACCGCGCTGTCATAGATCAAACGAGAAATGAGGTTATACTCCTCCAATGGAGGCAAACCATCTCTGGAATTGATGGCTAGAGCAATCGAGTCCGCATATTTTTTTCAGTCAATGTGTCTTGTGAGGTCATATGCCATGTTTATAGATTCAGAAGAATTCGACCCAATGGTGATAGAAATTTTGATTGGCAAGTGATCACTACCGTTGGGGTCCTGGATTACATTCCACTTGCAATCTAACGATAGTGAATTCGAGCAAAGCGAGAGATCAAGAGCACTTGGGTTAGCAGGAGGTTTACGTACACGTGTTGTTCAAAACGGTCATATTGAAGCTGTTACAAAGGTCATATATCAACGATGAACGATTGTCGTCGTACTGTTCCCCCCAGGCAGTTCCGTGAGAGTTGAAGTCTCCCAAGATCAATCATGTCTCAGGAAGGAGAGAGCCCATGTCATCAAGTTGTTTGCCAATACAAGCTGACAATAGAGGTCTTTGCCTCTGATGTTTGCATGACAAGCAACAGCTTCGATCCCTCCAATAGGTGGAAGGTCAATTCGAAAAAATGAGTGGCTCTTATTAATCCCCAATAGT
The DNA here is from genome assembly GCF_029784135.1 of Toxorhynchites rutilus septentrionalis. Taxonomy (NCBI): domain Eukaryota; kingdom Metazoa; phylum Arthropoda; class Insecta; order Diptera; family Culicidae; genus Toxorhynchites; species Toxorhynchites rutilus. The sequence continues at coordinate 67,022,325 of NC_073745.1, forward strand.
ACCCCTCCGTATCTGTCATCGCGGTCCAAGCGTATAATATAAAAATCGTGGAAAAAGATATCATCTCGGGAAGAAAGTCAAGTTTCGGACAGAGCAAAAACATCACAATTGAAGTTATGAATTAAAAATTTGAATGTATCCAATTTAGGGATAAGACTACGACAATTCCACTGTAAAACAGTGATATCTCCGACCTCTCTATTTGAATTAGACATCAAGAGAGATAATCATTGCAAGGAAGGGCCATCTTTGCATCAATTGTTGCAAAATTGTCTTTAACACTGGAAGCATTGAGATGACAATGGTTCTGATGGAGTCGGAAACATTAAAACACTTGAAGATTTGATCCAAAAGGTCAGTCAACTTTATAAATCCCGATTGGGAAGATGAACTGAACGGAAAAACAGGGACAGTTGGGGTTTTTGATGTCCCCTCGAGTGCTGGGTCGTTCGAAGATGAAATATTCCCACGGAAGCCAGGAGGAACCTGATTTTGCTTGTCCGCTGCACTCGATTTTTTAGGCAAGCTAACAGAGGATATAAACGTGGGGACTTGTTCTTGAACTTTGGGAGTGGTCACATTTTTGCGCCGGGGAAAATGAATCTTTGAAAATGAACGGTGTGCCCCCGCTAGCTGTGTCCGCTTCCATTTCATCACCTGGCAACGAGGAAAAGTTATTGTGTGTTGAGATTGGTTGTTCTTGTTGTTGGGTCAGTGGCGAAGCGCCCTTTAAAATTTCCGCAAATGTGCGCTTCGAGCGTTCCTTTAAAGAGCGCTTCTGTTTCTCCCAGCGACTCTTGTAAGTTTCACAAACTGTGAGCTCGTGTGGGGATCCCCCGCAATATGGACATTTAAGCTCAATAAAGAAGAATCCTTGGTTAGAACGGAATTGAACCCGAAACCCGTATAAATCTACCAAATTTCGTTGATTCAAATCCGTTTTCCCGGTTATTTTTCCTCACAGAACTAAACTCAAGGAAAAAACTATCTATGAAGTCATCACTTTTACCGTATTTTAAATCAGAAAGCGCGTAAATTTTGCTCATCAAAAAAGTCGAACAATCAGAAGCTCCTCCTGGAAATTGATTAACATAAAGTTACATGAACGATTCAAGTTTATCAATCGCTGCCGATGATTTCTAGTATGATATGGAAGTGTGAATTGAGAAATATCGAGTTGTATGCTGTTAGGTATCAAAAAAAAATGGGTGGGTTATATCTATGATACAACCGCAAGGTTGACGTGGGACTACCTTAGGTTAGCAATCATTCGTTTAAATTCTTGATTGAATGAAACAGTTTCCAAATTCAATTGAATTCAATGCTTTGTGAGTAAAAAGATTGTATATTGCCATGTAAGATCAATCATGCATTGTGATAGATTATGTTCTTCGTTACAAGTAAATTTAATGTCATACCTTTTACGTTTGGTATGATGCCTAGGACAAAATATATGTACGGAAGAACTATCAAACGATTATTTTATTTTACATTTCCCTCTGAATTTTAATCTCTCAAGTGTACGTACTTCTCAAATCGCGAATTTGCTTGAAACTGGAAAGTTCATTCGCTTCTAGTGTCTGCACGATTTTCCCAGGTTCCTAAGTTTAGAAGGTCGTGTTAGGACAGACATATTCCAGTCTGCAGAAGGCAAGCGAGGATAAAAGTACTCGCAGTTTGCATTTATTTGCAGAGCCGATTTCCCCAGAGACATTGGTTTTGAAGTCTGTGTTAGGGAAACACATTTCAATCGGAACAGAAATACCCCCGACTTGTATGAATTCGCAATGACGATTTCCCCACGCTCCATGGATTTGAAGTCTGTGTTAGGGAAACACATTTCAGTCGGAACAAAAATACCTCCGACTTGCATGAATTTGAAATGCCGATTTCCTCCAGAACACATTTCGGTGGGAACAAAAGCTCCCCCTACTTTCATGTGTTTGCAATGCCGATTTCTTCATCGCTGCGTAGGGGTTTGAAGTCTGTGTTAGGGAACATTTTTCGTTGAGAACAAAAGTCCCCCTACTTTCATGTATTTGCAATGCCGATTCCCCCAAGGCTGCTTGGTTTTGATGGCTGTGTTAGGGAAATCGTAAATCGAGCCAATCAAAACGAGGCAGTTAGGGCGTTTAGATAACGCCTAATATTTTACAGTTATTCAATGGTTTATCTAATGAAAAATAACATTTTGTTAGTTGCGATAGATGCGTAGAAATATTCCCTATCAACTGATGCTAACATCTTTCCGATCCAGTGAGATATGTTCGAGTTATAGGCATTCGAAATCTTGCATTTTTTCCTGCATGTTCTGTGTTCAGGTTTTCATTTTACCCTCCATATATTCCGGTTAGACGTAGTCCCACGTCAAAAAAAGAGCATGCTGGAACACTAAGGGCATCCGCACCAAAGCGTTGTTACAGACATTTTGACAACCCTCACCATAACGCAGCAACCCCACTGGTGGTTGCGGTTCAGGTGTGGGAAATAGTAATCTGCCTTTGGTGAATAGTGAGTTAACAAATTTGGCGACGCGATAGCAACCTTGGTTCAGTTGCTATCGCGTGCTGCTATTTCCAAGAAATGTCAAACATCTGTTGTGGGTTTCATTCGTCTTGTGTTCATTTTTTTGTGATTTTGCTCTGTAGTATTATTTCGGAAGTGTGTATATTACGTTTATCTACCAAAAAATGAACGCGACGAAAAGAGAATCAACTGACACTTGTCATTTCTTCTAGTAACAGCAATCGTATTTAGCACCCTGCGATGCGAAAAAGAAGTGATACTATAGCAACCGCGATAGCAACGACGGGTGCGCAAATCGACGTGTTAATAAATTGGCAACGGCTAAAACTCGAGACTAGAAGCCTTGAATAGTAACGCATTGGTGCGGATGCCCTAAGGGCATCCGTACCAATGCGTTGTTACAGACATTTTGACAACTCTCATCATAACGCAGCAACCCCACTGGTGGTTGCGGTTCAGGTGTGAGAAATAGCAATCTGCCTCTCGGTGAATAGTGAGTTAACAAATTTGGCAACGTGATAGCAACCGAGCCAAGTGCTCAAGCAAACCATTTGTCATGACAATTGTCATGCGAAAATGCGAAAACCGAATAGAAACTGAGAGAGGTTGGCGTCGACATCATGCCTCATACCGTATGTTTCTATTCTGTTTTCGCATTTACGCATGACAATTGTCATGACAAATGGTTTGCTTGCAAGTGCTGCTATTTTCAACAAACGTCAAACATCTGTTGTGGGTTTCATCCATCTTGTGTTCGTTTTTTGTGATTTTGCTCTGATATATTATTTTGAAAGTGTATGTATTACATTTATCTACCAAAAAATGAACGCGACGAAAAGAGAATTAACTGACACTTGTCATTTCTTCTAGTAGTAGCAATCGTATTTAGCAACCTGCGGTGCGAAAAAGAAGTGATACTATAGCAACCGCGATAGCAACGACGGGTGCGCAAATCGACAAGTTAATAAATTGGCAACGGCTAAAACTCGAGACTAGAAACCTTGAATAGTAACGCATTGGTGCGGATGCCCTAAGGAGTTGTGAAGTGTACGAATATGATCGGAAGCTCAATGATACATTGGGTGCGTTGGTAACGTACCGGTAATTTATTCTTTTCGTTGAGTATTGTCTGTGTTATCCTTTAAATAATGCTGATACTTTTTTGTTTTTCAAGGTCTGAATACCTCGGGGCCTTTTTGGAGATTGAAAGCAACGGTGCCATGCATCCGTCAATGTTTCAATGATGGAGCTATTGTTTATGGACGCCGCCAACAAGGCATATAATGCTGGGTTATAAATCAGCCGTATCAGACTGCACAAGAGAAACGTTGGTAAATCATATTTTCCATTGTGAATATATAGAAAAAATATATGAAATCGTTTAAAACACGTATTTGTACATAAAATATGAGACTTTTCAGAAAGAAATATATATCAGTTTCTCATCAAGCCATTATACTAAGGTAAATGATTTTGGTTTGTCCAGTTCAGCGCACGCGTGTCAAATTAAGTATTTGAATGTTTCAAAACATTTAAATAATATTGTCTTCTTCATGATTTACAGTAGTTTTATAGTATATGTTTACGGATTCACATGTTTTGAAGGATTAAAAAAACCACATTCTATTGGTGTCAATGCGCCTCTCACTTGAGTTAACTTTTAATGAATCACCAGGTGATTATTTGGCACGTATTCAGACCATCTGGATTATAACACTTACAAATATTGTAAACATCATGGTTGCACACAATTTGTATTAGGTTTTTTTTTTATCTGTATTATAGTGACTTTCAACTCATTTGGCTGGTTCGTTACTTTTACTTCCATTTTTGGAAGAATGTCGGGAGTGAGAATTGAACTCGTGACCTTTAGCGTGAGAGGCATGGATGTTACCACTACGCCAGATCGGCTCCATTTGTATTAGGTTTACTTGGCTAAACCATGTAATTACGCATTTCGATGACCTCAATTCTGATCATGAGTTGTCCAATTCACTAATCTTGTGTTGTCCACATGATTTGTATGGCTACCGCTTGGCGCGCTTCAGTTTGTTTATTATGTCCTTCGCGCATAGCAGGAATAAAGTTTGTCTGTGTTGAGTGTGCTGAGGTGAACACTTTTGAAATGTCCAAGAAAAGGCAATATTCTGAAGAAAGCCTAATTGTGAATGGATCAATATGATGACAGTAAACTCAAGCAATGATAAATGCAACATCTACTTGGAAATTCGATTTTTTTCATTCAAAAATAGCGATTTCTAAAACTGGACAAAGCATGATCATTTTCTGGACAATCCATGATCTGAGGTGGTCAATCCATGATCATAATTTCTCTTTGAGGAAAATCGTTGAAAAACATAAATACTTGAATAATTTCAACGCCTTATGGTAGAATTAGAAACTTAGGGCTTTTCAACAAACCCAAACTCGTCTTGATTATATGTGATTTTCATGAAGAAAAATCGATTTGCATTTAATAGTTGTGTGAAAACACCCTAAATTGGACAAACCAAGATCATTTACCTTAGTCTAGAAATTTGAAAAAAAATTCAATTTTTTTTTCGTCATATTTTTAGGCTTAGGTACTCAATAATATACCCTAGAAAGGACTTTTCGAAAATCTTGTTATTTACCGAGCTATAACCAGTTTAGTGATGCGGCATCTCACCTGGAACGGCCATAACAATTAACTTGAGACGCGTTTTTCTCGAAGCTAGTTTTTTTCGAACTAGTGTACACGATATCTCAAGTTCTACTGAACCGATTCATGTCGAATTTATTGAATACAATCTGTATGCATTTGTCTATCGCATGAAGCAATAAAAACTTATATCTTTTTAGTTTCAATATTTTTAAAAATCCGGAAACGGAAACTTTTAAAACCGAATTTTTCTCTTCAAACGCCATTTTCTCAAAAAAGATGTTTTTGACTCGTCCGAGGTTCATGCGATAGCAGCATCCTTACTGATTCAGAATATGTTGGATTTTTTTGTTTCAGATAATCAGAAGGACTCATCAGCTTGTAACCATTCTAATTATAATTTTTTTCCCCGTTCAATTTTTGTTTTATCACTAAAAGATAAATGAACAAATAATGGTATAATGGATAGCAAAAATATTCTTTGTTTTATTTATACGGAGCTCGAAAAACGTCGAAATTCGTGCCTCTACACATACAAATTCAGGCAATTTTGCTCGCTATTTACTAACACAAACGCGAGGATCCTTATAGCATACCTGGTCACTGTCTAAGTACGTTGGGAACTGTCTGGTATCTCACATTTCTACTACTATCATTTACCACAACCATCACTCTCGTTAAGAAAAGTGTTAGCAAAGCGATCGGCAGTGAGAGGTATTGAAACAAACCATCATTAAGTCAGATATCAGAAACAAATGAGTGTTTTCACAGCTGAGTGTTCGCGTCACACGTGCCGTGAGAGGTCGGGTTTTTTGTGACATTGACGGTGATGGATTGCAGCTCTGCTATGAAGGCGAACAAGAAAGCATCAACATCGAAAAAGGTGTTCGCTTGAGGAGAATTGCTGGGCATTGAAGACGACCGACACACACACACACGTATCTCTTTTCTGCCGGTAGGTGTCGAGCGTCGAGATGAGGAAACCGATTTAGGCCTTGTTCTCACTGCAGCGGGGCATCAGCGTGGCTTGGGCGGGGCGTGTGACGTTTACGATTTGTCGTGTGTGTTCTTACCGATGTGTTCACACCAGGCTAAGGTGTCGTGAGCGTGGTTTTGACGTGTGGCTGGCGTGTAAACGAAAACACTTCACGCCGGCGATAATTGTACTTCTCCGCTTCTCTCTAGCATATGTTTGTTTGTAGCAGTGACACAATTTTTTTTTACGTTTTTCACCGAGTTTTTAGCCGGATACGTCCAACTATGTTGGAATATAGAAAAATAAACCAATTTTCACTCTTTCATTCAAAAACACACATTGACAATTTTCATAGGATACGCTGAAGACACGCCGCTGGCACGATGCAATGTAAGTGAATTGAAATATCGTGGCGAGAAGTGAACACGCCCCGCTGCAGTGAGAGCATGACCTTAGAGTGGTTTTGCAATAGTGGGCGGATGCCAAATCTGCCGTGCAAATAGTGGTGTGGTGCTATACTTTTTGTATGGAGGAAACAACCTTTTCTGCAAGCAAGATTGCAAGATTGATACATATTAGGGATTGTTAACCGGTTTTACCATTACGGGTAATACCGGGTCATTTTTTTTCATTACCGAATTACCGGTAATTTTACAATCGATAACCGGTAATTTCAGTAATTTATATTTTACACCATAAATTATATTTGAGGGGCTTAGAATGCAAGAGGTGTAAGTGATTTGCTCGATTTCTCTTCATTAATTTTTTCTTTAGTTAATAACTCAAAAACGTTCCAATTTAAGTTTGCTATAGTATCCGATAGATGAGGTTCTGACCTATCTTCCACATTGTTAAATACAGCTGGGAATGTATTTGCAGTTAAGTTATGACCAAAAGAGAGAGTCGATGTAGAGAAATCGATCAAATCACTTACACCCCTTTCATTCTAAGCCCCTAATTTGTCTTTATGCCGCTTCGAAATATTACCCGAGAATCAATAAAAAGATCGAAAAAAACACAACTGGCAGTGTTGCGCCGATTCTAGGTTTTTCGAGCTTCAGCTTCAGAGCTGCTTGATCTGAAGACGAGGTACAGGATAAGCTTCAGCGATGAAGAACAGACAGCGATAAAGGAATTGATTGATGCCCTCGAACCAGTACTCGTCGCTGTTAAACTGCTATGTCGAAAGAACTGCACTCTTTATGAAGCTGATGTCGGATTGCAATTTATGCTAGAACAGCTATCGGAAAACCATCAGAAATCTCGAAGTAGCTACTTTAAGCCCTGATTGTAAGGATAAAGGAAAGGATAAACGTTTTGTATAGGCAGATTTGTTCGCGTGTATGAATAATCATTCTGCTCGTGGTCGTAACACAATTATGGATGACTTCGGCGTCTTCTATCAAACGTCATGGACTCGTGACTTCAGACTTCAGTAGCTGGCCAATAGGAGGGAAAAAACACTGGACGATTCAGAACATGCAGAATAGTTGAGCATCAAGAGAAAACTTGAACGACAATTGCAGCAATCAAAGGTATTAACAGGGGGCATCGGAGGCAAATACATGACAATAGTATTCGATGATTTTCGTACTGTACTGAACAATCCGCACCCGAATCTACATCACACAATTCCTAAGATTGATCTTGAACAACGCCAATCGAAGGAAATAAAATGGATTTAAAATCATTACCGGATGCAATTTTAGGTCACGATTTTTTAAACACTTGCAGAAAAATGTGTTGCTACCACATAGAAAAACGTATTCAATACTAGAAAGTTGATTTACGCTCACAACTTTATCTCAGAAGTGTGCTTATTCCATCTGAAAATCTTAAAGCTTCCTGAGCGGTTGACAATAGCAACAACAATCCTTGAAGTGGATTTTATATTGTGTCATAATATGAGCTCCATCAGTGGCGAACTATTCGAGTTTATGAAGCGCACAAAAACAAACAGAACAATTTTTATGCATTGATTTTTTTTCATCAATTAAAAAGAATTTCAAGATAAGTAAATATGGAATAGAGAGCATGCACTGATATCTGAAGATCTTCATTTGATAAAGAATTGAGGAGTAAAGGGTCGAAATTTATAAGCGATTTCAAAACGCCTGTACTTTCGATATAAATCATGACATGAAAACAAAAAATTCAGCATTTTCAAACTACAAATTTGTGGTATATGGATATCGTACGTACATATTTTAGTTTAATGTGTATATGCGTTGTAGACAAAAGTCATTGCAAGGAAAGATAAAACGTTTTTAGATTGCTTTCAAAGTTTCTATAAATTTTGAAAATATATTCACAATAACAATCCAATCAACCTGATTATTTCGCTTTCGCAAAAATATTTCATGAAATAATGAACGCACCGCAAATCGATGGTCAAATCTGCCAACTGCAAACTTGAAAATATTCTATACAAGGCCCAGTTGTTGCTTTGACGACTGCATTATTTTATAACAGAGCTATAGCGTTTCAAAAATCACTCAAAATTTTTGATGTCGCATTTTGCTCCTCTTTTTTTTGTCGAGTGTAGATTTTTACCCACTTCGGAGCACGATTGGTCACAGGAAATGTCGATTCATTTACACATTCGCTTCACTTCAAGTCATCAGCGCAATGAGAAACCTTTTCCGCAATAGTTCCGGGAATTTTCAAAGGGCACTAATAGCGTATTAGAAATGTTTTCAATGTATATTTTTTTAATTTTTCAACTGCTTATTGACCATTCTTCATTGAGTGTCTAGATGGCTTTCAAAATGCTCGCGGGGAAGAACTACCACTCCTATTCTGTATTTCGATCGATTCGAAATATTTTGATCGACTTGACAAAATTCCATTCTGTATTCCGTTAAAGTTGTTTTTGCATTTCGTTCAATCTGCATCTCTTCGAACATTAAATGGGCAAAAAAATAGGGAATGCAAAATTATATCTCGAACAAAACAATGGTTTCGGACGAAAAATGATTTGTATTGCTTTTTGGTTTCCCTCCACTTAAATCCTTATCAAAACATCACTTATCAAATTCGAACAGTTTACTAAAGAACAATTTAATTTTTGGTTTGAAATCTGCTGCCCGATTGAAATAAGTTTTTGTGAAATCAATTATTTTATAGAAAATTAATTGATTCCTCAAAAACATGAAGAAATGTTTAAACTGCTGAGAAAACTTTCTCATAAATTGAATAAAGTATCGAAAACTATTATATCTGTTTGAAATATTGTTATATACAAGATGTTAGGTAGCTGATCCGAAAAATTTCAGGTGATAGAGGATCGTTTTTGACGAAAAAAATTTTCACGCTTATGGTCAAATCTCATCTACGAAAGAACTATTAAACTTTCCCTTGAGACCGTTTTTTTGCCTTGAACTGACTTTAATTCAAAAACTATACTGCTTAGCACGATTCAATTGATTTCATTTGAGAAAAATTAGCATTAGCATTGAGCAAGTTGCACAATATCGTAGGTGGTACGAATTCAGAACTGTTATGTTAAAAACTAGCCTCCATCCGTTGCTGATGATTAGTAATATCTCTTAGATGAAGACATGTTTTCTCCAACAGTTAAGAATTGTCCTGGCCCCGTCCTTGCAACTGCTAAGGAAAAGGGAAGGAATGTTAGTTCAACATTTACTTAAGAGAGATGCAGAGAACTCTACGACCTCTCATAAATGTCACGGGAATTCAGGGATGTGTTAGTAGGGAAGGTAAGCCATAGGATACACTCAGCCGGTGTTACTGGCAAAGCTTGTTATTACTGATAATCTAGCGGTATTTAATAATTATTTTACTTTAACATTACTATTACTATTACTATTACTATTACTTTTACTATTACTATTACTATTACTATTACTATTACTATTACTATTACTATTACTATTACTATTACTATTACTATTACTATTACTATTACTATTACTATTACTATTACTATTACTATTACTATTACTATTACTATTACTATTACTATTACTATTACTATTACTATTACTATTACTATTACTATTACTATTACTATTACTATTACTATTACTATTACTATTACTATTACTATTACTATTACTATTACTATTACTATTACTATTACTATTACTATTACTATTACTATTACTATTACTATTACTATTACTATTACTATTACTATTACTATTACTATTACTATTACTATTACTATTACTATTACTATTACTATTACTATTACTATTACTATTACTATTACTATTACTATTACTATTACTATTACTATTACTATTACTATTACTATTACTATTACTATTACTATTACTATTACTATTACTATTACTATTACTATTACTATTACTCTTACTATTACTATCACTATTACTATTAATATTACTATTACTATTACTATTACTATTACTTGATGCAAGTGGTATCTGTTGAAAGAATTGGTTAATAAAATTATATAAAACTAAATTGTAGAATCGTCATTAGTAGCTGTATGGAAAGAATTATTTTGAGAGATTGTGATTGATGAATTATTGATTAAGGAGAGCATCAGTTTGAACTTCAACTATTAGATTACTTCCTTCATAGTTTCCTCTACAACTCTCCGCCATAACAACTATATGCTCGATCTGATGTGCTAGAGACAGGTTCACAAAATGTACATAAATTGTATCTGAGCCCTACTGACAGTTCAGATGTTGACACTATCGCACCTCAACCAGTATGATAGGCATGAGCGACGACGACGACAAGACATGATATAAATGAAGCAAGCCAATCGTTGTCACATTAATTAATAGGTTTATAAAGCAATGCGATACTCAATAGTAAAATGACACAAATTCACTACGAACTTCTGATGAATGTCACGGGCTGTGTGAAAAGAAGTGTTTAGTTAAATATTCATATTTAGGTTTTTTCGATAGATGATACCGTTTTGTCTCACACTCCGAACATCCAAGCCCTGATAGCCACCAAACAGTGTCCCATTACTCAAAACGGCACTAGTTCGCGAAATTAACCTGGTTTTTTGATACAACAGAGCCTTCTCCTTCATTTGACCACAATAGAAGTGATTCACAAACGCATATTCATGGAGACAAACCCAAAAACATGTTTAATCACTTTTGTCTTAAATTCCGAACATCATTTTGTCACTGACTCATATTCCGAAAAGTTTTGTCTCAAATTCTGAACAGCAAAAATGGGATCCTTTAAAAAATCACAACCTTTAAACTGCCGGACCGATCCATATGATCGATATATTAAATTAAAGTCAATCACCCAGTCTTTTAGGAAAAATGTCATGCACGCAGAAAAAATGGATTTTGCTTTTGTAATTATTTATTGTATTTGTTTCTTATAGTTTACATAGTTTCGGGACCAAGGGCTCTATATCGATATCGACACCTGTAAATGATGTCAAAAAGAAGTCTATAACCCAAAGAATGTCAGGGTCTTGAATATGAAACCATTTATAACACTAAAAACATCCAAAAATGAAGTGTTCGCAGTTTGAATCATGCGTAGAATCTTGATTAAATTCCGAACACTAATTTTAATGAACATTTCTGCATAAAATATCCTTTTATTTGATCCGTTTATTGTAGTTTCTTACTATTTCCAGCATCTGTCTTATAAATAACAAACAAAATAGATGAAAAAACTACAAAAACTGGTAAATAACTATGCTTGTTTTCTTTAAAAAAAAATTTGCTAACGCAAACGTTACATCACTGGTCCTGACTGTCACCCTCTGCAAATGCTTAAAGTTACAAGTTATAGGATGTAATGAAGATTTCTGCATGATTTTTATTTTCACTCATTTATTGTAGGTTCATACATTATCTAGCACTTAACATAAAAACAACAAACAAAATAGTTGAAACAGTTACAAAAACTGAAAAATGAACGATGCTTGTTTTTTTATTTCATCATTGGTTCCGATTGGTTCCTAACATTACAAATTATAGGCTGCATCGATACCTGCAAATGATGTCAAAATGAAGCCCATACCCCAAAGAATGACTGTGCTTTCATTATTCAGCCATTCATAACACAAAAGTTCAGCAAATTTACATTTAAAAATGCAGTGTTCGGAATTTGACTTTGACTGTTCGGAATATGAGACAAAACGGTAAACCCGCGAGAGTGAGGATGAATCAACTATATCATCTCCTGTAAGCACAAACATCAATACCATTACGAAGATATTATAAAATACAATAGACGTGCAAACTACTTAATAATAATTATTGCCAAGCGCATCATCTGTCCTGAAGCTTTGATTATTCTACTGACATACTCTGAGATATCAAAGCAAACTTAGACCATCCGTTGTAGCGGAGAGAAGTATGAGAGAATACAATACAGCCAAATAAAAACAAAGGCGTTAAGGAGAGCGAATCGGGGATATCGAGAAATGATCCCTCGTTGATAGCGTTACGTCGTTACGTTGTAGAATAATGGTGGTTTGAAGCGGTGAGGAAAAAAAAGTCACTTTCTCTCCCTCTCCCTCTCTACGCCATTATACTGTGGCACCGATGGCGGTGAAGAGACGAGATGAAGAGAGCCTACACGCAACATATAGAATAGTCATTGGAATTATGAAATCCAAAATCACATCATGGAATAGTTTATATTAATTAAAAATTAAACTTAACTTTGATGTTCTACGATCCGAATCGTCGTTAGAATTATTGAAAGGTCCTCCCTGCTCGGCTCCAACATATTGTTGTGAATCATGCATACAAAATTGCATTTTATTACAAACACGCGCACATCACGGAATACGAGATACTAACAAAAAAGGCAGTCACGAATCTTCTCCACAAAAATACAAATATTTACACAACATTAACCGCGTATGTCTTTCTGAGACGCTTGCACTTTTCTTTGCTATATTCACACGTCCTAAAACTAATGAAAATAGTTATAACAGCATTCTGAAATTTCATCGAAGGAAATCGTTTTGGAATGTTCTGGAAACAGCGGTTTTTTCTATCACAGCACAAGAGAGAACAAAAACACGTGTATACTCGACTACTGCTCCCGCGAGACTCAATTGTTTTCATTTTCATTTGAGAAAAATGTGCATAAATTATGTTGTGAATCAATTTTTGCAAGATAACAAGAAGGATAACAGTGTAGTGTCAAGGAAAGAATTGTAGAATGGTTCGACAGCTTCAATTTGGTGGATAAAACAATCCAGTTTATCATGCATGTTTGGAACATTTATAAAAACCTATAAAAGCACAAAAATTTAAGTTTCATCTTTACCTCTAAAAGTTACTTGGTTCCATTAATTTAAATATTTTACAACTGCATTCTACGCAAAATTTTCTTATTTTTCAAATGAGTAGCATAATTATTCTAAGTGACGTACTTTCTAAATTAGAGTCAGTTCAAGACATAAAGTTTGACTCAAGAAAAGTTCAACAACTCTAGTTGAGAATTAACCAAATGCGTAGAATTTTTTTCGTCAAATATGATCCTCTATCACCTCATGCAATATTCCGAATCAACTACCTAATTCCACGTATATTTTTATCAGAACGCTGGCTCAATTTTTTGACGACTAGTGGAAATTGATGAGATTAAAATACTTTGGAAAAATGATTTTACACGCAATTCTGAAAAAAAACGAAAACAAAACTGAAAAACTATACAGACATTATTATCCTAAGACTAACTGTTCTCGAGATATAACAAAGTGTATGTAAAATTATGTTTGATGAAAAATTATTTACGCTTATCATGAAATCTCAACCATTATGGAATCGATTAATTTTTATAGTTTTGAACTATGAGTGTCTATACATACCCCGTAACTATAAAAGTTCGATCATAGGAAATAGTTTGATCATTGACAGTTTACGTGAGATATTTTTATAATACAGATTACACTGAAGAAGATCAATTATATGAGTTTGACTGGACAGCGCTCTCAGGCGGCTCAACCGTTTATTTAAAAATACGAAGAGTTTTGAAATTATTGAATATGTGTTATTTAATTAAATTTTGAATGTATAGGTGGTTGTATTTAAAAAAATATTCTTCCTGTCCACGTGCACTCGATCTATACCCCTTCCCTCCTCTCCGTGGACAAGCGTGGACATTGTCTTACCACCCCCCCCCCCCCCCCTTAAGTTGTCCACGTGATATGTGGACAGCCCCTTATTTACGTGTGAATGTTGTTTATATGCATATTGTGTTATGATGTATCTTAAGTTAATAATAAACTTTTTTTTATAATATCCAGTATCCGGCCGGATAGCAAATATATAAATATATCGGATAGTCACCGGATATCCGTTTCATCTCTACTCAAAACCTTGTGCCTCCAACGTACTGACCTCGTACTGGCTTAAGGATTTAGATTGTGAATATTGGAGTGAATAGTGAATGTTTCGACAGTGAATAGTATAGTTACTGGGCCCTACTATGTAATCCTAATCGATGAAAGTTTTGCTTGTAAACTCTATTTTGCTATTATGGATACCGAACAAGTCGATCCCTTCGACCAAGTGAGAGCAATCGGTGCAATTGTCATAATTTTTCAAGCTGTTCGGTTTGGTTTGCATCTCTGGTGTTTTACATTAAATAACATTACATTATTACGTCCTGTTTCAATAGCATAAATTTGATTGTGCTTGCGAAAAATAACAGAAGGCATTTGAACTTGAAGTTTGATTTCTGCACGGCTCCTCTTTCTGATCATTTTCATATGAATTGCCTAAGGATTGTTAGCACGAAAGAGTTGCTTATTCTGTGTTATTCTTACGGCTCGCGCTTGATCTGTTCGACGATGAGTTCTTAGCATTACTACGACGTAAAATTTCGATTCCAAGACGCTGAGGGTTGAAATTTTACTATGGCTTTCGCAGAAAATCAAAGACGTCAATGTTTGAATCGTTTGTTCAGGCTCTTCTCGACAAATTTCCCTCTTTGTGTTCACAGGAAATCGTTGAAAATATCTCAATTCAACCAGATTCAATTGTACATTACCACCCCCAACGGGAAGTTAGTCAATATGTGCCCGTCATAATTGAATAATCCGACACGCAGAGCTTGGTCGGAACTCAATTTTTCGGAAAGCAAAACACCGCCAGGCAGTTGTTTCATTCTGCGATCGGCGGTA
The DNA here is from genome assembly GCF_029784135.1 of Toxorhynchites rutilus septentrionalis. NCBI lineage: Eukaryota > Metazoa > Arthropoda > Insecta > Diptera > Culicidae > Toxorhynchites > Toxorhynchites rutilus. Next base: position 67,037,592 of record NC_073745.1, read on the forward strand.
ACCGCACGATACCAATCCCGATTATGAAAACAAAGTGTGGGTTTGATAATTAAATTTAAACTGCCTTGCGGGTATTGTTTTTTCGCTGTATGCTTCAGATCCTTGCACCAGCAGCCGTCCCAAAACATACACACATTTAGACGAGGGCATGCGTTATTTTTGCCAAACTTGTTCACTTGTGAGCGATACGAATCCCGCTTCGAGATAGCAACAGTTACATTTTGAACTATGCGGCGAAGCGATTGTTTTGATAAAAAAAAATCTGCCACAGTTTTCAGCTTCTGTTGTGATGCAGTGATGGTATATTCTGAGGAAGATTGTTTTTGGACAGTGACGCAGGCCACTTTTGCCCTTTCGGCCATCAGCAAAAAAGCTACATTTCGTTGTGCAGTTGCGGGAAACCTATACATGAAATCATATCCAGCTTCCTAGTGGTGAGCCTGAATATCAATCAAGCAGACCAATTCGGACGGTAATCAATCCAATGCCCCACAAACACACACACACACACATGTTGTCGTCCATATTTTCAATTAACTTGCGCCAATGTTTACTTGGGCAAGTCAATTTTGCTATAAGCCGCCCGCATATCGGATTGAGGTGGTTATGAAATTGAATTCGAATATACTGAAAACTTTACGCTCGAAATGAAAAAAAAACCTATTCATGGCGTCCATCTACAATTGTTTTACCACAGATGAACGTGAAAAAAAAACTCCGCTCCGGTAACAACCCCTTCCGGAATCGTGCTTTGCACGGAGGCTGCGAAAAGCGGTGCGAATAACACAAAAAAAAACAAGAAACCCCTATCCATTATCCTAATGAGTCATGAAAATAATCATCGATCGGTCGAACGGCCTGAGCCGCCCGAGAGGCCTTCTCGGTGGGGTTAATTCCGACCCGAGTTAAGAGCATTACCGAATATTCTGATTATTTATTCACGTGGCGGCAGTCTGCGCGTGTTTCATATAAACCCGTGCAGTGGTCGACGTTGGAATATCGAAACGCAGATGTGCTTCTTCGCACCAGGCGCCATTTCATGGAACGCAGGTGGTATGTAGTTGTATATGCAAGGACTCGCGTTTCAGTTGTTTTTTTTTGGCGTAGGACTACGACTTTCATTAAGGGTACCAGATCAGAGAACAGGTCACGTTTTTATGAAATAAGATTAGCGCCAATAATTATTTTTGCTGTGAACGGATTTTGATGATTTGCATACCAATCGAATCTAGAGTTTACCAATATTTGCTCGATATGCTATACATTACAATCCCATTGTCTGTACAAGGTTTAAATTGAATTGTATGATGTTTATCACTTCTATACTCGCGCATTGGCCTGTCAGACCGAGAAATCAATAATTCGTTCATTTCTCAGAATATATCAACACTACGACTTTGCGATTCTCTCTAGCTTCGTTATTCGTCATCCGTCATCGTTTAGCGCAGGGTTTCTCAAAGTGGTCGATATCGACCCCCAGGGGTCGACAGAAACGAAAATTGATTTTGGGGGTCGATGGGGTCAAGATGCTCCATATTTTCAAGTTTCCTGAAATAATTGGAGAATTTTTTTTGTTACGTCATGCACATAGATGACCAAGCATTTTGTAAATTCTTTTCCAATCACTTTATTCCAGTTCACTTTATTTAGCTATGTAAATACCTTGTAATCTCTTGAATTAAATTAGAAGTTGAGCTACATTATCATTCAAGCTCCCACGTATTTCAGAACGCATATGAAAATGCAACCTAAGGACATGCTTGTTATGCAGCATAATAGCAGGAGCATATTTGAACATGAATTTGACGATGACTTCCTTCGTGTTAAATGGCGTATATGTTTAAAATACAGAGGAACATGCCTGAAGGACTCATACGCTCAAACACATTATCTTGCACGAACCTGTTCAAGTTTTTTTACTTTCCGAATTTTTCATCTTGTACTTTTTGTACTTTTTGTACTTTTTTATTTTCATCTTGTGCATATTCAAGCTTGTTATACAAGCTTGTCCTTTGAATACGTTCTGAATACGTGGGAGCCTGAATGATAATGTACTCAACTTCTAATTTAATTCAAGATATTTAAAGGTATTTAAATAGCTAAATGAAGTGAACTGGAATAAATTGATTGAAAAAGAATTTACAAAATGCTTGGTCAATTATTTCAGTAAACTTGAAATGGGTCGCGAAAAGGGAAAAATGTTATTCAATTTACTATAGACCAACAGATTTTCTCACCAGCTTGATGAGTCTACATTACCCAGTAATGAAGCTCTGAATATAATGAATGTTCGATATATTAAAGATGAAAATATGCCAAGAAATGATTTTTGCTACATATATGAAAACTGATACCAGAAGAGAATCGATCGGTTTTTTTTTTACCGAAAAATCTATTTACTGTATGTTATGAGTGCTATCAAAAATCTTCGAAGCAATTCTTTGAACACTCGATTATTTGCTCAGTTCTATGAGAAAAACGACGAAATCTTTACTCGGTTATTTCTACACGCTGAAGTTTGCTGACCACCAAGAGTCTCTCGCATAGCAAGATTTTAAGTTTTTTTTTAATTTGTGTTTCAGCTGCAGGGTGACGATTTCAACTTGATCGAAACAATATCAATAATATTGGCCCTTCTGACAAAATGTTCAAAGCAAAATTTAAGCAGAAGAGAATATTCACAGTTTTTCGCATTTGTCAAAATTGTCACAAAAGTTACAAGACCGTGGTATATTATCGTATGTCACTCACTTGGACGCATTACACAATAATTTTACTAAAATGTTTTAAGTTCTTCAAATTTTTTTCAAATTCCTCAATGGATAATAAATCAGTATTATATCGTGTTATAATTTTGCTACAGGAGGGTTATACATGGTTTTGTTGAATTTGGTGTTCAAATTTTTCGTCAATTGCATCCTTGAGGCTCATCCTTGAGCCGATACATAGTTCTTCGCTTTCAAAATAGAGTCTATAATTGTTGGGTGCCAACCGATTTTCGGACTTTGTTTTGTTGGCATTGTAAAGCGAAAATACACGCTGATGGATGTTATCAAAAATGTCTTACAAACGACTTTTTGACATCCAACAGCTGGGACCAAATTATATCTAAGTTACTCGATTTTTGCCCCATAAGATTCGTCTGGAGTAGCCTCAATTCGTTATCCAAGCCTTGTCCATTACCTGCTCCAACGAATTGAGAATGTTGGCGCATTAAATCATTATGGTTTGGTAGCTTGACGAAGATTTGATACCCGGTTTAGTATCCGGATTCAACAATTAAACACACAATTATGATCTTCTTCTTCTTCTGTAGGAGCATTGTACCACTGCGACCATTAGTTTGATCTATTGTAGTGCACTCCAGTTTGCTATGCATGCAGTGTCAGTTCGTTCCATCACTCAGGGAATAAGTGATAGTCGCACCAGTATATCCCTCCACGAAAGTATGACTTCCTTTATGAAGTTCCTTACCTGTTTTGGTTCAGCAGACATCTCGTTAGGCATACGAATGCCCTTTCCAAGAATCTGCATTGACACAGTAAATGTCCGAAGTTTCAGTTTCGAAATTGCAAAAGCGACAGTTATCATCTGCCAGTTTTCCGATTTTTTTTAAGGTGATACCTGCTACGACAGTGTCCGGTGAATAGACCGGGTAATGTACTCAAATCTGCCTTATTCAAGCTGAGTAGGTTGCGTGTTATTCTGTTACAAGGTGTAATTTTATTTATTTATAATGATACTACATCCCATTGAGAGATTAGATCTTCTTCACAAATTTTCGCCAATAATCCCGATCCATGGCTGCAGTTCTCCAACTCCCGGCTGCACCGATTCTTGCCAAGTCCTGCTCCACCTGGTCCAACCACCTCGCTCGCTGGGCTCCTCTCCTTCTTGTTCCTTCTTGTATTTAGTCTTAGACGCATTGATCCCAAGCCCAATCAGCCCTGCTTCGTGTTTCAGTCGGGTATACAAGTCGGCTACCGTCGCATGTGTTCTTCCGATTATGTCCACGTCGTCGGCGAAGCAGATAAACTGACTAGACTTGTTGAAAATCGTGCCCCGCATGTTGAAGCCCGCTCTCCGCATAACACCTTCCAGCGCCACGTTGAAGAGCAGACAGGAGAATCCATCGCCTTGTCGAAGTCCCCTGTGAGTCTCAAATGATTCCGACAGCTCACCTGAGATCCGCACACTGCACCGCACACCGTTCATCGTTGCCTGAATCAGTCTTGTCAGCTTTCGGGGAAAGCCGTGTTCGTCCATGATCCTCCATAGCTGTCGTCGGTCGATTGTATCATATGTGGCCTTGAAGTCGACGAAGATGTGGTGTGTAGGGACCTGATACTCGCGGAACTTTTGGAGGATCTGCCGCAGTGTAAAAATCTGGTCCGTCGTCGAGCAACCGGGCATGAATCCGGCCTGATAACTTCCCACAAATCTACTTACTATTGGCGATAGGCGGCGGAAGAGGACCTGAGACAAAATTTTGTAGGCACCATTCAGGATTGTGATGGCACGATAGTTCCCACAATCCAACTTGTCGCCTTTTTTATAGATGGGGCAGATTACCCCGTCCTTCCACTTCCACTGACTATCAACCGGTGCATACACTCTACAAGTTTTCTCGGACCTCCCTTGAAGAGCTCCGCTACGAGGCCATCCTTAACAGCTGCTTTGTGGTTCTTGAGCTGATTAATGGCCTCCTTAACCTCACCCATCGTCGGGGGTGGTACGTCGTCGTTGTTCATTGCACCGGTGTAGTCCTCCTCAACGCCGTCTTGGTCTCCTTTCTGCGCGCTGTTCAGGTGTTCATCGTAGTGCTGCCTCCACCTTTCGATCACCTCGCGTTCGTTCGTCAAGATGCCTCCTTCCTTGTTTTTGCACATTTCGGCCGGCGGCACAAAGCCTTTGTGCGAGGCGTTTAGTTTCTTGAAGATCTTCTGCGATTCTCGAGAACGATAAAGCAGCTCCATCTCCTCACACTCTTTCTCTTCCAGGCGGCGCTTTATTCCCGAAAGAGATGTGTTTGCTGCCTTCGTTTCAGTCTGTATCGTTTCACGTTTTGTCGAGTCGCTCGTTGCAGCATGGCGGCGCGTGCTGCATCCTTCTCGTTCAGGAGCGCTCGGCACTCGACGTCAAACCATTCGTTCCGTTGTCCTCGTTGTTCATACCCGATGACGGTCTCTGCTGTGCTGCTAATTGCTGATTTTAAGGAGTTCCAGCATTCATCGAGGGGAACAGCATCCAGTTCTTCTACCCGCGGTAACGCAGCTTCAAGACGCTGCGAGTATGTTGCAGCAACGTTCGGCTCCGATAGTCGTCGTAGGTGGTACCATGGTGAGCGCTGGTGTCTTATGTTATTGACGACTGACAGTTTAGAACGCAGTTTGACCATCACCAGGTAGTGGTCTGAATCGATGTTAGCGCCACGATAGGTTCTGACGTCGATGATATCCGAGAAGTGCCGACCGTCGATCAAAACGTGGTCAATTTGTGTTTCTGTTTGCTGTGGTGATCTCCAAGTGTAACGGTATTGGAGGCTGTGCTGGAAGAAGGTGCTACGTATGGCCATGTTCTTGGAGGCAGCGAAGTCGATAAGTCTTAGGCCGTTTTCGTTGGTTCACTGATGGGCGGGTCTGAATTCCTCCTCCTGGCCGACCTGAGCGTTCAAATCACCGATGACGATTTTGATGTCATGTTTTGGGCAGCGATCGTATTCACGCTCTAGCTGCGCGTAGAATTTTTCTTAATCGTCATTGGTGCTAGCTAGATGGGGGCTGTGGACGTTGATAATGCTGATATTGAAGAAGTGACCTCTCATCCTCAATCTGCACATTCTTTCATTGATCGGCCACCAACCAATCACCCGTTTTTGCATCTCCCCCATCACGATGAAAGCTGTCCCAGCTCGTGTGTGTACCGCAGCTCTGATAGATGGTGTATCCACCATGGAACGATTGCACCATCGAACCTTTCCAGCACACCTCCTGCAGCGCTACGATATTGAAATTGCGGGCTCTCAATATTTCCGGAAGAATTCGAGTACTCGCAAGAAAATTGAGAGACTTGCAGTTCCATGTTCCGAGTTTCCAATCTCTAGTCCGTGTTCTTTGCGTGGGTCTAGTCCGATTGTCCTGTCTCGAATTTCTTTGTGAATTTTCCTGTGCGTTTTATTTTTACGGATGGCTTGCAGGGCCTGCACCAACCCCCTGTCTCGCCGGAGGACCGTCGTGCACAGCTCTTTTTAGAGTCCCCACTGGCACGAAGACAGTAATCAGCCGCCCCTAACATGGGGATCAGACGCTGTTTTGAGTCGCACCTCCATGGTAAACAGACGCTCGGATAGGCCCCCTTCCCTGTCAGCAAACGACCAAGATCCCACCGGGGTTGGTTACCCGATCTTCACTATGGTTACTCGTACCCCAGCCGGCACCACGGAAAGGTAGGGATAGGAGTTACTGGACAGGAAGCTAAGTACCACGAATGGGGTCTTTTTTATGCCTGCAGGTACGCGAAGTACCGATAGTACGCTTAGTCCAGTCATTTACCAACCAAGGTGTAATGAATAATTTGAATTGTCTTGGTGTTGATAGAGCCCTCCAGTTGGCTTCAATCATTGATATTTCCCAGGTTTTGAGCTCCGATTTCATGCATGATGTAGATAATCCACAAAATGGCTCAGGCCCGACGAATTTAGTTGATGATCCTAATCTTGCTAGGAGATCGGCTTTTTCATTACCTTCTATACCGCAGTGACCAGGCACCCAGTATAGGTTAACTTCGTTAGTAGCAGCTAGTTGTTTTAAGGATGAAATTCATTCACAAACTAGCTTTGACTGACATGTGTATGCTTTTACTGTATTGAGATATTGGCATACCTGTATTTTCTAGTCAAACAAATATTTGTACATGTTAGAATAGCTTGTATTTCTGCTTGAAAAACTATAGCTCACTGTCCCATTGGAATTGACATGTAGATTCCTGGTCCAGTAATTCCAGCTCCCGTAGATTTACCGATTTTAGATCCATCGGTATAAAACACGAGTGATCCTGGACGAGTTTTGGGACCACCTTCTTCCCATTCGTTGCGATTGAATTCAATCACTTTGAAGGGAACACTGAAGTTAGTCTTTGTTTCCATCCAGTCGTCATTCATGCTTACTATAGTGTTCAGTTGAAAATCTTTCAGGATTTGTAAATGCCCTATGAGATCTCCTTGTGAAAAATGTATTATACGTTTCAGCCTAAGAGCACCTTTTTCGCTTCAAGTTGCACATATTAATGCAAGGGTAGGTATAAAAGAGCATCTAGGGCTTTGGAAGGTGCGCTGGGCATTGCTCCAGTTATTGACAAGCATACCAGACGTTGTAGTTTATCGAGCTTTTTCTGAGCTGATATTTGTGTAGTTTTAGGCCACCACACTAGCGAAGCATATGTTAGTCTAGGTCTCACAATTGCCGAGTAATCCAGTGAATCATTCTCGGTTTTAGTCCCCACTTTTTCCCGAATATACTACTACAACTCCAGAGAGCAGTCTGGGCTTTAGATATTGCATACTCCAGTTGATCGTTCCAATTTAGTTTTTGGTCAAGCATGACACCTAAATATTTGGTTCGTTTTGAAAGCTCCAATTGTACACCTCCCAATCTAAAGGGTGTGTCACATCAAATTGCATCACGGAAAAAACGCTGTAGAAATTTAATTTTTAGGAATTATATCTTCTGCTTTCGCTTATAATCAGATAAGAGTGTATAGATCACGTTGGCCATGCTTCACTGTCAATTTTTCGTAAATTTGGAAAAATGTCGTCGAACGAAAAAGAGCGTCGTGAATTAATCCTGTGCACTCATTTCGAGAATCCAGAGTTGTCACATCGAGACATCAGTAAGATGCTGAGAATCGTCCAATCCACGGTCAGAAGAGTACTAAAACGATACTTCGAGCACCTAACCATCTACCGGAAGGTGAAGAACGGCAAAAATGGATGCTCCGTCAGTGAAAAAGATCACTAGCGCGTAGTTAAGCAGTTTAGACGTGATCCGAGAAGTTCGGTCCGGGATGTCGCCAATAAGCTGAATTTGTCAAGTTCATTCGTCCAGCGGACCAAGCAGCGGGAGGGCCTGCGTACATACAAGGTTCAGAAGGCTCCTAACCGCGACGAAAGGCAAAACATGGTGGGGAAGACGCGAGCCCGGAAGCTGTACACCGAAATGCTGACGAAGCCGCATTGCCTGGTAATGGACGATGAAACCTACGTCAAAGCGGACTTTCGTCAGCTGCCGGGCCTGTTGTTCTTCTCCGCAGAGGACAAATTCAGCGTTCCGGAGGAGATTCGCAAGCAGAAACTATCCAAGTTTGCCAAAAAGTACATGGTGTGGCAAGCGATCTGCTCTTGCGGAAAGCGGAGCGCCCCCTTCGTGATGACCGGCACGGTAAACGGGCAGGTTTACCTTAAGGAGTGCCTACAGAAGCGCTTACTACCACTATTGAAGCAGCACGAGGGCCCGACCGTCTTCTGGCCGGATCTCGCTTCGTGCCACTATTCAAAGGACGTGTTGGAGTGGTACGAAGCCAACGGGGTCACCTTCGTGCCAAAGGAAATGAACCTGCCCAACGCGCCGGAGCTTCGCCCAATAGAGAAATATTGGGCGATTATGAAGCAGGCCCTCCGGAAGAACCCAAAAGTTGTCAAATCGGAGGTGGACTTCAAGAGAAAATGGATTTCTGTTCAATAAAAACTACAACCTGACGTTGTACAGAACCTTATGGACGGGGTAAAGAGGAAGGTACGAGCATACGGGCTTGGGCTCGAAGTATGAATAAAAAGAAAATGCCAAAAGTTGTTTAATAGTTTTTATTTTACTGTCTAAAATTTTCAAAAGGATCGGTCTATTGGTCTACTTTCTACAGCGTTTTTTCCGTGATGCAATTTGATGTGACACACCCTTTATTTGCTTGGCAGGCAAATTGAAATTTGTTCAGTGCTCTCCTGTTCAAATATGATGATTTGATATGGAGATCAATGACCTTTTCCATCATTTTTAAGATGACAGATGCTAGACCAATTGATCTATATGCTTTGGGAGCCGTCCTGCCACGTTTGCCAGCCTTGGGAATAAATATAACCCGGACTTCTCGCTTCTCGTACCATACTAGCTCTAAACATCTCCGTTAGAGGAGGGACAGTGATATCCTTGCTTTTTTGGAACTGCACCGGATAAATCCCGTCTGGTCCTGGAGATTTAAAGGGCTTCAAGGAATCCACTGCCCATTCAACCCTTGACTTTGTGAAGACCGCTCTAGTCAATTCATTAGCTCTATTCTCGTCTCTGGTTAGACAAGATTGAGCTGCATTGAAGACCCGTGCGAGTCCGGAAATCAATTGGATTGAGCCTGGGAAGTGTGTTTCCATTATGATACTAGGTGTTTCCTGGGAATCGGTTGTATATTGACCATTTCCTTTTTTCAGACAACCAAGTCCGTTGGTGTGATCCTTAGAAAGGGCTTCATGAAGTCTTGCTACAACAGGTAAACTTTCTACCTGTTCACAGGTGAACTTCCAATCCCTTCTCTTAGATTTACGGATTTCTTTGTTATATTCTGTTAGACAGTTTTTGTAATCCTTCCAATCAGAGGTAATTTTTGCTTTGTTGAAGAGTTTTCTAGACAATGTTCTAAGCCTTTCATGTTTTTTGTTCCACCAAGATGCATCCTTACTTGAAGTTTTTTGCTTCAGTGGACAGTTTTCTTCGAAGGTGGATTTAATATTGGTTTCAAATTCTGATGAAACTATTTCAAGCTGTTCAGTGGAAGAAATACTTACCACTGACACAATTATGATTTTACAGCCTTTTATTCACACTGTATTCAATCTTCTTTCTTTCTCAGCTTTAACTCCCTGTCTATCCTTGCTAACCGCTTCCTCTATCCTTCCTTCCTCTCTTCCTGTCAATCTCAACCAACCTATTTTTATTCACAGGTATGTCTCCTACAAACAGTGAAGGGTCAGACCCCACACCCGAATCGCTGAAAACAAATCGCTTGAAAATCCGTTTCACGAGTTCAATATAGAAATCACGGCAAATAGATTTGAAGGTCAGCTTCCTAGCTGCATCCAATTCTTTATCAGCTTCTGAACATATTCAGGCTTCTTCAGAAAGTGTTCGAGTAAGAATGAATTATCAATCAACCATCTCCAACTGCAAAACCAAGTCAACCATCGGCTTTCTTAGGGTCACTTAAACTGTCTACTAAAGAATATTTAGGTTTGAATAAAATAATTTCACAGTCCTATGTCTCGACTCGAAAAATGAAAGACAACATACAGGTTTTCTACCGGGAATATTCAGTACCGCCGATCTAAATCTACATACGCAAAAATACCTGATTATTCTTCTAAGAAATTATTCTAATCAATGCATTCATTTTGCTGTATTTATTTCTGTTTGGTTATTTGGAGCTAGTTTTAACCAAAAATAATCTGGTAGTTTATATATACTTTTTATACCAAGAGTTGTTTTTCATAATCATCACAACAATTGTAGATGTGTGACAATTGCTGATCACGTTATATCAGCCGGTCATTATAATTGAATATAAAAGTCCATTATAACCATCGAGCGTAATTAGGAGTGTATCTTTAGATATTTTAAGTAGAAAAATGTCATGTGCCACTAAAGAATAAATGGACCTAACGCATTGTCACTCTTTTTCCTATCTCAAAAATCCTCTTGTCAGACACATATCAATTGAGATTTAAAACAGTCAACAACAAAGTACGTGTTTCAATCACCTAAATTAACCTTAGTGAACTCCTTGATTCAAGCAGATCTTCATTACATTTCGATTAGCTTCTAGCATGTTTTTGACAAATCCGTTTTAATCTCCCCATGATGCGCCTCCCTCTCCAGTCCGAAATAAGTGCGAAACGTGTCGCCACTTCTAAAGTCCTCGCAGTCAAGTACGAGACGCGGTGCTATCAATTGCACCACAACACTCACCCTTATTCCAACCGCTCCAGACGTCGGCACCTAATTAATCCCCCTGTTAGTTAAGTCGCTTCCCACAGAGTACGCCTCCGTCGCCATCGTCACCCTGAATCGTCGAAGTTTAATCCAGCAAACCAATTTTACAGTGCTATCTGATTGCTTCGAAGATATTATCGCACCGGCCGTCGTTTCGGTCCGTTTGTCCTTTGAACCTGGCAAGGATTTGCACGACTAATGCCATTGTTTACCCACAATCGTAATCACGGCGACACGTATAGCAATTTAATCTCTCCGTGGTGGCATTGGTCGTGGGGTGCATTTCTGTCACTGCCACTGCTGGTTCAATTCTTTTCTATTTTGGAAAAAGAAGTTGCATCCACACCATGGACCGTTTTACGCTGGATCCATTCCGGATCGGACCGCACTGACTGCTGGAGCTTTTGATTTGATTGCTTCCTTCCAAACGAGCAACGACTCGAAGGGGTTGCTGCACTTTTCTCTGTTTCTGTTCACGACGTTGATGATGATGGCTTAAGTTGTGCCTTCCGGGGCGGAAAATTGGTTGGAGGCTGGCAGTGAAAAGCTACGCATCCAAACGTTCGGAATGAAAGGGAACCACACAGAGTCACTTAGGGCACGCGACCTGCCTCTTTAGCTGGCTGACCATTATATGGGAAGTTAATTGAACTGGTTTCTGGGATGATCGATTTCTGATTGCAATGTAATATGCGAAAATTTCTTTGAATGCGACACCCTGCGTGAAAATCAAGAGTTAACAAAGGAATGCGAATTGAGTTCGAGCGGAAAAAAGCGTAATCTAATTTAACTTCTGATTACCAGAAAAGATACGTCAATATATAATCGCTTATTGTTCGTTCGTTCGTGGAATTACTGTTTCGCAGCAAACCAAATTAGGACTTTTCGATCCTTCACTAATCACTTAATATGGTTTTGCCTCAATACATAATAAGCGTTTTTCATGATTCCTGACGGAAGAACGATGGCACCCCAAAACAAACCAATAAAAACAAACCACCCTTTGCATATACGCGAACGAAAGGCAACTTTTCTCGCGAGAGTGAAAGAGAACGGTTCTTTCGGTGCCACCCACATGAACATAACGACGACATCGGAGAGATAGTGTGGTATCTCCGGAGAAGAAATGGCATCTCGGGGCGTCGGAAAAAGCGCGCGCACCACGAAGCGGACAGAGAACACAACGAAGCAGCGGCGGCATTTTTTCAGCACAAATCGGGATTAGTGTGTTTTCCTTTAGCATTTGGCCAATCGCTTTCCCGATAAGTTATCACCTATTTTTTCGACTGATATTTCACTCTCCAGAAGCGCATTAGCTTCTGGGGAGCGGCAAAACTTTCGCTCGGCACTCGCTATCTCACTCTACTCGACCCCCCGCCCGACGTGCACTAAATACATAATCCATCTAATTTTTCGCAAATCCTTATTTATCCCCCCGATTTGGTTCTTCTTTTGGAGTAGATGCTTCTACTATCGTCGAATTTCCATTGGGAAGCCGAATTGTGGACGAATGGATGAGAAAAATGGTTATTGTACTGAAAATACTTCATTGGATGAAAAGTCCCGGGATTTAAAAAAACAATCGTTGTTTTGGGCAAAGCTGTATTTATTCCTCAACATAGTTTCCTTCGAGGGCAATTCACTTGATATAGCGAGTTTCCAACGTTCCAATTCCCATTCTGTAGTACGAAACGTCTAAGTCTTCGAAATATGCCTCAGTGCCACTCTGCAGATTGCCTATTGGACTCAGGAGTGTGGTAATGGATCCACGTTTCATCCAAGAGAAGGGATTGGAAGTTCACCTGTGAACAGGTAGAAACTTTACCTGTTGTAGCAAGACTTCATGAAGCCCTTTCTAAGGATCACACCAACGGACTTGGTTGTCTGAAAAAAGGAAATGGTCAATATACAACCGATTCCCAGGAAACACCTAGTATCATAATGGAAACACACTTCCCAGGCTCAATCCAATTGATTTCCGGACTCGCACGGGTCTTCAATGCAGCTCAATCTTGTCTAATCAGAGACGAGAATAGAGCTAATGAATTGACTAGAGCGGTCTTCACAAAGTCAAGGGTTGAATGGGCAGTGGATTCCTTGAAGCCCTTTAAATCTCCAGGACCAGACGGGATTTATCCGGTGCTGTTCCAAAAAAGCAAGGATATCACTGTCCCTCTTCTAACGGAGATGTTTAGAGCTAGTATGGTACGAGAAGCGAGAAGTCCGGGTTATATTTATTCCCAAGGCTGGCAAACGTGGCAGGACGGCTCCCAAAGCATATAGATCAATTGGTCTAGCATCTGTCATCTTAAAAATGATGGAAAAGGTCATTGATCTCCATATCAAATCATCATATTTGAACAGGAGAGCACTGAACAAATTTCAATTTGCCTGCCAAGCAAATAAAGGGTGTGTCACATCAAATTGCATCACGGAAAAAACGCTGTAAAAAGTAGACCAATAGACCGATCCTTTTGAAAATTTTAGACAGTAAAATAAAAACTATTAAACAACTTTTGGCATTTTCTTTTTATTCATACTTCGAGCCCAAGCCCGTATGCTCGTACCTTCCTCTTTACCCCGTCCATAAGGTTCTGTACAACGTCAGGTTGTAGTTTTTATTGAACAAAAATCCATTTTCTCTTGAAGTCCACCTCCGATTTGACAACTTTTGGGTTCTTCCGGAGGGCCTGCTTCATAATCGCCCAATATTTCTCTATTGGGCGAAGCTCCGGCGCGTTGGGCAGGTTCATTTCCTTTGGCACGAAGGTGACCCCGTCGGCTTCGTACCACTCCAACACGTCCTTTGAATAGTGGCACGAAGCGAGATCCGGCCAGAAGATGGTCGGGCCCTCGTGCTGCTTCAATAGTGGTAGTAAGCGCTTCTGTAGGCACTCCTTAAGGTAAACCTGCCCGTTTACCGTGCCGGTCATCACGAAGGGGGCGCTCCGCTTTCCGCAAGAGCAGATCGCTTGCCACACCATGTACTTTTTGGCAAACTTGGATAGTTTCTGCTTGCGAATCTCCTCCGGAACGCTGAATTTGTCCTCTGCGGAGAAGAACAACAGGCCCGGCAGCTGACGAAAGTCCGCTTTGATGTAGGTTTCGTCGTCCATTACCAGGCAATGCTGGTAATTACCAGGCAATGCTGGCTTCGTTAGCATTTCGGTGTACAGCTTCCGGGCTCGCGTCTTCCCCACCATGTTTTGCCTTTCGTCGCGATTAGGAGCCTTCTGAACCTTGTATGTACGCAGGCCCTCCCGCTGCTTGGTCCGCTGGACGAATGAACTTGACAAATTCAGCTTATTGGCAAACAGCCTTTAACTACACACTCAAATGGTGCAACTTGGAAGGACTTAGTGGTAATCCTTCAAAAACAGTCATAATTCCATTTACCAGAAAAAGAAAGTATAAGATTCCACCGTAGTTCGTAGTCCAGTTGCTTAGACTGGGAGGTGTACAATTGGAGCTTTCAAAACGAACCAAATATTTAGGTGTCATGCTTGAGCTTGGGTAGACTGTACAATTCGTAGTTGCTCTCCGCGATTGACCTGAACCAACCAAATTGCACAAAGAACACACAGAATGACGCTTGGGACTAGCAAATCATTCTCGTTGTGCAATTTTCGGTGATTCGAGCTTTAAATGGTCAATAACGACGCCGGCCACGTCCTTACAGTCACCAGAGGAAGGGAAGGAATGTTAGTATGATATTCGCCGCCCGAAGGCCAGAAGGGTCGCCTCTATAGCGTGGTTCCCTAGCGTTTATCATGGAAGGGATAGTTGTTAGTGGGAATGGTTAAAAAAAATCAGGATTCACTGCGGTAAGTGATGTGATTATGTTAACACGGACCCTCAACTCCTCAACAATGACTCGGATCGCGTATCGAGGACTTATCATATGAATTTTCGCGTATAGTATTCTGTTATATTCTGAAATTGATACACCGGAGATTATTATTAAGCTACCTGAGAAGGTAACCGAAAGAAATCCTCAACCATAGCTCGAATCGGTGCTATTTTCTGTGTGTTTTCGGGCATAGTACTATATCAGAGATTTAGAGCGCGTCGCTGGAGGGTTATTAACACGTTGAGCCCCGGATTTTTCTTGCTATACTTTCCGTTCAGTCCGTATCAAGCGCATTTACATACTATCAGTTCGGTCCCCGCTTTCCAAAAATATTATTTATTGTACAACGTGAAAAAAGTCACAAATTCGATTAGAAGGTAATGCCATATCGTAAAACATCCGAAGACAAACAATGTCCCAGTTATCAACGTTATTCCGACGAAAAGCCCTATCCCTATGAACCGACACGGGGCTCAAAGTGTTAATGAGTTACCTAAGATCACTTAAGAAGGTATATATTCTTACCAATATAAATACAAACTACAGACCAAAATAGTACATTAACTATCAAAGCGTCCAAAACCATTAAAATACAATAGAAAAACGGAATCTAAAATCTGATTTCCATGAGCATTCGAAAGGAATACACAAATAAAGTATATAAAACAAACCGGCGATGAAATTTTACAATTCTTATTAGAAACAACCATCTACAATTAATCACGAACTTATATTCAGATAGATTCATATACATAACTACGCAAAAACACTTCATTACATTGATATTTAATATTCAGTTCAAAATTTTTAGATCTAAAACTTACATTTGCAAACTGGAAATTTGGAATTGTATTCGTATTCCGAACTAATAATAAATAAGGAATGAATTAAACCTAAATACACACATAAGAACGCATCCAAACAAAATAACTGGTTCCGATCCAGAATCTGGAATCCACGCCAATCCTCCAAATTGTAGAAATTGTAGTAGCCAAAATTTTATCAGATCGGTGCAGGACCACCCTTTCATAAATAATACACATATTTTAAAGCTACTCACGCATAAACACATGACAAGCAATCAGCTTTCAGACGGCCAAAAAATTCTACTATACCGATAACAAAGCGAGAAAAAAATAGACACCCCTAGATGTCATAATTATCAAGTATCAAGTACAGTAGAACCCCGATTATCCGCAGAATAGTCTGGCAAGATCGCTGCGAATAACAAAAATCACATATAACGCAATGTAGTACTTAAATGAGGTGAAAACGCGAAAAAAGGCATTTCAACATGAAAACAGTGTTGAATAAATACAGAAAATTTTTATCCATCTATAAGGTCGTGTAAACCAGTGGTCAGATAATGTGAAGGCCATGACCAAAATGAAAGAGCATGAGCTTACCACTCACTGACCAATCCTGATAAGGTTTATAAATTTAGTATGGAACTCTCCATCGCGAATAATCCGCGGATCATCAATTCGCGAATAATTGGGCTTCTACTGTATTCACATGCACATAAATATTGAATAAAAAAAAACTGCTAAGGAGAAAAAAACACTCGCTCGTAGTTGCTTTTCATCCATTCAGTGCAACATGGCAAGCTAAGGGTGCTCATACACTGTCTGACCGAAACCAAACACTTGACTCCCCTTGACAGATAAAATTTTATCAACGTGTACTGATCAAATATATTCACAAAACACAAAACACGACAAGCAAATACTCAGTTATTGGATGTCTAAAATATTCTTCGGTATGTTCTTCGATCCTGTCGGTACATGGTTAGTTTACTTTAAATATTTCAGAAGAATTTTTTCCATGTTCGATGATTGGCATTGTTTGCAAATGTTGATAATTGAAGAGTGGCAAACAAAATAGTGTTTGTACAAATTCAAACCAAACTTCAAAAGGTATCAAATACCTGACCTCCGGACAAACAGTGTACGGCCACCTTAAGAGAGAGTGAAAAAAACATCAAATTCCTTAGCTTCATTGTGCTGCTGCTGGCGGTCCTGCGACGTTCTAGTAGTGGTGATATCATCACTGCTCATTTTGTGAACAGCTTGCAAGTATCGCGTAGAATTGCTCGTTATTTTTCCTGCTTATGCCGCTTCGTTTCACGTAGCGTTTCACTCATACTTATACACTTTCCGTCACATATGTACACGATTGAATATGATTGTCCGAACCCGTCGTAATTTGAAACACTTTAAATTTTAAAAAATACCAGGAATCAAACAATAATGAACCCGAACCGATAATGGATGCGGATATTATAGCAAATAACTGTTTCGTAATGATTCAGAAACAGAACTTTTCCATCACACTTGGCCGATTCGCCACAACCCTTAGGCAGTCTTCCATGTTTCACAAAAAACACTGCGTCCGGGATAAACATGTCCACGCTGCTGTTCGCAGTTTTGTGTATGAATACAAACATGATTTTTTCGTACCTATGTTTGAAAATGTGACATGTTTGTATTCGTAGTAAGTTTGGACATACGATGTTTAATCCTAATGTTTCACATGATGTTCGAACATGATGTTCAGTTTCTCTTGTATTTTCACCCCAAGCACCGGCAGTGCGTAGAGTAGAAGAAGCGAATCGGACACCACACCACCACCACTCAACGCGTGGTGTTTTGGTATGTTGACATGCAAAAAATGCTTTCCTATCATGACAATGGGTGCTTCGTTTAAAATATTGGGCAAATAAAATAAACCTCTATCTGTTCTGAACAAAATAAACGTCGATTGATATCAGAGTTTTTCACAATAGATAAAATTATTTAGTGCACGCATCAGTTTATATATTGAATTCATGTAACATTCGCTATTATTAGCTATTTGTACTAAAATTAGATAGAGCGTGGCGGAGACGTTTAGTTACCCACGACAAATTTTGATTACAATACTTCTATAATTTTAATCGAATATAAAGTACCATAATTATTCAGCAGTGACATGTTAGGCGTTACGCTAACCACTCGACCACGGGAGCAACGATTTTGACTGGATCTTTGAATGTTTACAAAAGGCTAATACTGCTTGTTCTCGACCCGAGCTATAAAACGAGCGAAGAAGAGGAGAAGAAAGGATGATGCAATCGCATGCACAAATAGCATATGTAGTATAGTGTAAGTGTAGCTTTTAGTTTTTTCCTTCATTCAGTTTGTGATAACATCGAGAAATTAATGGTGTGTTTTAGTCGCTGAAATTTCTCTGCTGGTTCTGCTGTGTGCCGCTGAAGGTTGCATATAATACTAATTTTTGGGTATTTATTTTTTTGGTCAGCATTTGTACAACGTCGCCCGCTGTGCAGTCGGTTCCCCAGACTTCAATTGCCGACATGCACGCAAAAAAAATTCTCTTAGAAAGCTTCTTTCTATTCAGAGAATGTTTTCTTTGCACGAAACCAAGGATTATTTAATCAGACTTGCAAAATGTGCATGAACTCATAGCCTCTTGGTTCAAGCAACTTTTGTAATGCGAACTAAATTTCAAGTTCGTTTCTGTGAAAAAGTATTCTACGAAGAAATGTTTTGGGATGAATAATTTCTTTCCGTGTATGAAAAGAAACGAAACGAAAGCAATGAATACTGCGACATCGGGTGATATGTTTGTACATAATGTTCTTGAATTATGAACATCGTGTTTGTTTTCACATGTTTATGTATGTGAATCATTGTTCGTGTTTGGGATAGACATTCAATACTAGCGAAAATCATGTTCGTATTCAAACAAAAACATGGAATGTTCACATCGCGTGGACATGTGTAAGTGTTTTTCGGATCACTGCCCTTAGGCAAAATAACACGATACCAAACCAAACGCGGAGCGAACGAAAAGTATGTCTACTCTCAACGACTACCCGCGCGAGCCTCCCCCAAATATTTAGGTGTCATGCTTGATCAAAAACTAAATTGGAACGACCAACTGGAGTATGCAATATCTAAAGCCCAGACTGCTCTCTGGAGTTGTAGTAGTATATTCGGGAAAAAGTGGGGACTAAAACCGAGAATGATTCACTGGATTTACTCGGCAATTGTGAGACCCAGACTAACATATGCTTCGCTAGTGTGGTGGCCCAAAACTACACAAATATCAGCTCAGAAAAAGCACGATAAACTACAACGTCTGGCATGCTTATCAATAACTGGAGCAATGCCCAGCGCACCTTCCAAAGCCCTAGATGCTCTTTAATACCTTCTACCCTTGCACCAATATGTGCAACTTGAAGCAGAAAAAGGTGCTCTTAGGCTGAAACGTATAAAACATTTTCTGGAAGGAGATTTCACAGGGCAATTACAAATCCTGAAAGATTTTCAACTGAACACTATAGTAAGCATGAATGAAGACTAGATGGAAACAAAGACTAACTTCAGTGTTGCCTTCAAAGTGATTGAATTCAATCGCAACGAATGGGAAGAAGGTAGTCCCAAAACTCGTCCAGGATCACTCTTGTTTTATACCGATGGATCTAAAATCGGTAAATCTACGGGAGCTGGTATTACTGGACCAGGAATCGACATGTCAATTCCAATGGGACAGTGACCTACAGTTTTTCAAGCAGAAATACAAGCTATTCTAACATGTACAAATATTTGTTTGACTAGAAAATACAGGTATGCCAATATCTCAATACAGTAAAAGCATACACATGTCAGTCAAAGTAAGTTTGTGAATGTATTTTATCCTTAAAACAACTAGCTGCTACTAACGAAGTTAACCTATACTGGGTGCCTGGTCACTGCGGTATAGAAGGTAATGAAAAAGTCGATCTCTTAGCAAGATTAGAATCTTCAACTAAATTCCTCGGGCCTGAGCCATTTTGTGGATTATCTACATCAGGCATGAAATCGGAGCTCAAAACCTGGGAAATATCAATGATTGAAGCCAACTGGAGGGCTCTATCAACGCCAAGACAATCCAAATTATTCATTACACCTTGGAACAGAATAACACGCAACCTACTCAGCTTGAATAAGGCAGATTTGAGTACATTACCCGGTCTATTCACCGGACACTGTCGTAGCAGGTATGCCCTTAAAAAAATCGGAAAACTGGCAGATGATAACTGTCGTTTCTGCAATTTCGAAGCTGAGACTTCGGAACATTTACTGTGTCAATGCAGTACACTAATTCAGCGAAGACTGTGAATTCTTGGAAAGGGCATTCCTATGCCTAACGAGATTTGGTCTGCTGAACCAAAACAGGTAAGGAACTTCATAAAGGAAGTCATACCTTCGTGGGGGGATATACAAAGTCCTGGTGCGACTATCACTTATTCCCTGAGTGATGGAACGAACTGACACTGCATACATAGCAAACTGGAGTGCACTACAATAGATCAAACTAATAGTCGCAGTGGTACAATGCTCCTACAGAAGAAGAAGATTGTCACAAAACGTCGAAAGAAGCCCACTTGATTACGCTTCAACAATGCCAAACCGGCTATTGAATCATCAAGCCGCCGCTGTTTTAGTCGACGGTCAGCAAACGCGGCAACCATCGCGCGGATAGCTTTTTCATGTCCAAAATGTGCAAAATGTATCCCACTCGTTCTTTTCAAATGCGTATGGCCTCTGCTAACTCGCGTAACTTCACTTTACGATCGTTCAAAACGAGTCGATGCACTTGTTTCACGATTTCTGGATTCGTAGCCACTTTTGGCCTTCCAGCGCGAGGTGCATCTGCAGTGCTTGTACTGCCCTTTTTAAATTCACTAAACCACCGATAAACTGTTCTCGAATGAGCAGAAAGTAAAAGAGAAAAAGTGAATTTTGTTCATTTTTTAGTGGCACCATCTATTGAAAAATCCCGGGACTTTTCAGCGCATGTAGTAGAAGGCACATTGAGAAATAGAGCATCCACAAAGCGAATGTCGGAAAAAACCGAATCAAATTAACCTCAAGTTATTTGAGGTCTGCAATGTTTTCACTTACACCAACGGTATGAATAAGTGTCAGTTCGTTGACTGATTCGGTATCGAATTTGATAAGCAACAATGCTGAGAATCAATATTGATTTTATTACTACACTGATTATTTTCATTATCACCTTGAGTTTTCAAATGCATAAATTTTAGTAATTCCATAATATAAAACGAGATTACTTACTCTACGTTCACCGTGGTGCAGTGACCAGAGAACAGTAATTATATGAGTAGCGATTCGGTGTTTTTTTAAATTCTTTATTTAAAAGATTTTCAATGGCTTTAAATTGTCGTAAGATGTTTTACTCAACAAAATTATAATATTTACTCTATTTACTCTATTTACTCTAAGTATTGTTACATTTAGTTGGCATTTTTCTTTTTTCGGAATCACAATGCTGCCTGTTTCTGTAATAACTGTTCTGCTAGATGCGATTGTTCGGCTTGGATGTCTGTTTTCCATGGTTCCGGGCAAATGAGCGGACGCCCGCGCTGTACGAAGACCGTGGGGATCCTTGTTCCCCTTCTCGCGAAGAGTAACGAATTATGACCTCGGGGTTATGAAAAATCTACAAAATCCACAAAACGTTACATTTACTGAAGACGATCATGAAGGCGAATGACGAATGGCATGACTCCGGTTATGCGATTTTACCATCACTACAGTCAGGCATTATCCTTCAGGGAACGAGCGTTTCTGCCCGTTTCTGTTGTGCGTACCGAATTCTCCGTTTTTGAAATCCACATTCCCCCAGTGCCGGAATATGTCCGCCAGTTCCTGGGAAATTACGTCCGCACTGACGGGGCTCCGACTACCAGAACCTATTGCAGAATTCCGATTCCCTGCATGCACATCATTTGATTGTTCTCGTGGTTCGTGGACCGGGGTTGGATATCTGTGGGCTGGTTGGCGATGGAGCCGTTTATTTGTTGATCACCGTTAATCGATAGCATGACAGGTACGGGTGCGTTAGTTCTTAACCGGGTAGGACGGTGTATTGGCGTTGGCGATGAGGGTGTTTACCATAGAAAGGGAATCTGTTCGTTCTCATCGCTATCAGTGGAGTTGAATCCTCCTTTTCTTTCACAATGGGTTTCAGAGCTCAAACAGTTGTAGCCGGTGGAGTGGAGATCTGCGCATTTGTAGATGCGCAAATATTAATCTGGATGACTGCGATGTGTCGGATGCTTCGATACTGCTGGTTCGGGTCAATTGGGATCCGGCGACGACGATTTCCTTCTACAGTATGATGACGATTTGCTCTCTCTGAGGCAGACGTCGGATTCTATTTTCGTTATCATTAATTATAGTCGTTTTTTGTTGTTTTCATGGCTTCGGGCTAGAGGACGCTATATTTTTTTATATCTTTTCTTGAAAGCTGAGGATTCACATAACATAACAGTTCGGCTGAAAGGTTGACGTCTGGATGGTGTCTCTTGCAAAAATCTACTTGACTATAACAAAGCACCATTTTCCAATGGATACGTGTCAAAATTTGCCAGTAATCGGTCGATTGGTTCATGAGTTACAGCATTGAAAGTGAAGCAACTTTTGTTATTGTGAAAAAAATGGTAATATAACAAATCAATGAAAACTATGGCAAAATTTCATGAACTAGGCTTCGAATTATATAAATAATGATGATGGTCCCACCTCATTCCCCTACAAAGGTTTGAGCAGGACGAGTTATCTTATTGATAATAATTGATTTACTGTATTTCTTTATTACATCATACTAACCAGAGAGCACATTAAATTGAAAAGAAATCGGACTGGTTATCCCGTAGACATAGATTACTAATCGAAAGAACAATTCAAGCCTTTATCTAAAGTATTCATTCCATGGCATGTCGAGAGAATTTCCAACCCGGGAAGACCCTAGACCGATCGGGAATTAAACCCAATGCCTATGTCAGTATTAGCCATGAACTTACAAGGGAAATCCCGCTTTATCAGATCCCCGGCCACGGCCTGCAATTGAGATCGTTTCCGAGTTCTAGTAGCTGAGCAAACCCAAGCCTAATTTTAGCCAATACTTCAGGTCCATTACTCTACATATCCCAAGGTATGTCAAGAAAAAGTCCAACCCGAAAAAATCCTTGACCGATCAGGAATTGAAACCAATTCCTATGTCAGCATTAGCCTTGAATTTACAAAGAAATTCCCGCTTCACTGGATACCCGACAACGGTTTGTTAATCGTTTTCGAGACCAGACAATTTAGCAAACCTAAGCCTAATTCCAGCCGATACTTCAGGCCCTACATTCAACCTGGGGTATAAACGTGACAACCTGAATCTGCAATGTGATCTGCCACAACACAGAAAAGTCTTGATATAATTAAAGCATAGTTCATCTTAAATCTGGACGCACTGTATATTATACCACAGCGCTCCTAGTGGTCGAATCTAGAATGTTTTGACAGCACTTTGTTTTGGAATGTTTCCTCTATCAGTGCTGAAAATTACATTACGATTCGTTTTGTTTCAAAAAAAGTTACACGTGATGGAAGCCGCGAAACGAAAATTATTTTTGGACACCCACGTCAAAAACCCGACGTGGTCAGGTTCAAAAATCACGAAATCGTTGAAAATGGCCAAATCGACCGTGTGCAGCGTTCTCAAACGTTTCCGTGAGATGCATACTATCGATCGGCAGGTTCATACCAGGCGTCATAGTGGAACTAAGGATCGGAAACTGCATTTGAAGGTGTTGAGAACGATCAAGGCAAACACAGGGCAGTCGGACTATGACATCGCCAAGAAATTCAATGCCGACCGGTGCACCGTCCGGTGTCTGCGCCAAGGAATACGATCTTATCGGACCAGTAAGCAACCAAACAGGACATTGAAGCAGAATGTAGTAGCCAAAGGACGTGCCCGGAAGTTATACAACAAGGTTCTAACGAAGTACGACGGATGCATCCTCATGGATGACGAAACGTACGTGAAGATGGATTTTGGGCAGCTTCCAGGCCAAAAATTTTATAATGCCACTGGCCGGGGTGATGTCCCCGGCAAGTTCAAATTCATTTTTGCCGATAAGTTTGCGAAAAGGTATTTGCAGCTGCGGACGAAAAACCCCGGTTTGTGTGACAAACAAGACCATGGACTCCAAAATGTACAAGGAGGAGTGCCTGAGAAAACGTATTCTTCCGTACATTAGATCTCACAAAGGACCAGTAAAGTTTTGGCCCGATTTGGCAAGCTGCCACTACAGCAAAGAGGTACTTCAGTGGTATCGAGACAACGGGGTGGATTTTGTCAAAAAGGACATCACCCAACCAACTGCCCTCAATACCGCCCTATCGAAGAATATTGGACAATTGTCAAGCAAAAGATGAAGAAGAATGATAGTACGACTCGGGATGCAACAGAGATGAAGAGATAATGGAACAAAATGGCCGCTGAGGTCAGCGAACAGGGTGTCCAAACTATGATGAGTGGTATTCGCCGAAAAGTTCGAGATTTCATCAAAACCACATCGGAATATTTTTTTTTGTTATTTTTCCTTTAAAGTGCAATAAAAGACCTACATTTTGAGTACATCACATTTTTATTTCGTTCACATAGCTCCGAGATAGACCCGTTTTAATGCGTCCAGATTTAAGATGAACTATGCTTTATCTGTTGAGAAGATGAATTTACAAGTATTCCGATTGAGCTATCCCTAGCTTACCTCAGGTTTCCACATCAAACTCATTTTAATACTTTCATTAGAAAAATAATTGTTTTTCATATGTTCTATCTCAAGTTGTTTATGTTTGCTAACGCGCGCGTGCTCAAGCTATTGAAGATTTCACATTTGTTTAAGTTGATGTCTACAGGTAAAGGAAAACAAAATAACCATCCTCATTATAGTCTAAAGATAAGAAAATACAAATATCCGTTAAAACTTCGTCATCTTACATACTAACATTAATTATACGCAAGGTCAAAAATCTAAATCATGCTTCAAAAACTCTTTACAAATACTACGGAATATTCGAAGGCTTGTTGCTGTCTTTGCTTCATTTGGTAATGTGTTATACAGGCGATATCCTTTATAAAAAAGGGAGTTTTGGGTATATGACATTCGAAAATTGCTTCCGCATCCACCGTATTCTCCAGATCTGGCCTCCAGCGACTATTTTATGTTCCCAGACCTGAAGAGGCCTATTTCGGAAAAACCGAAAGAGTACTACAAAAATGGTATCGAAAAGTTGCAAGATCGCTATAATCGCTGTATCGCCCTCGAAGGCAATTATGTTGAATAATAAAATTGAATATTGCAAAAAAAAGTGGTTTCACTGTGTTACCTCATAAACTTTTCAGCCGAACTGTTACCTCGATATCGAAGATGTTATTTTTTTCGTTTTTGAGATATTATTTTTCAAAGTTAACCGATGGTTCAAAAAAACAATATCTCCCCTTTTTCCACTACAAAAATTGAAAAGTGAGCCTTTGAACTACTGAACCGATTCAGATTATCGACATATCAATTTGAAGCTTATGAGTAAGTTTTCTTATAAAAAACATTAGTTTTGCGGAAAATTTGGGTTTTCATTTATGTAATCATTAATTGAGTTAATTTTTCGTAGTAGATGGCGATGCCAATTTTTTTATATTTTTTCTCAAAATCTGAGTTTTTTTTACACAATACAGGTCGGACTCGATTATCCGGGATTCGATTATCCGGGGTATTTTATTTTTGATTTTCGGAAATTCTGAATAATTTGTATAATAGTTTCATATTGAATAGCCAATATGGGTATGAAATGAAAGGGTTGACTAGTAGAACACAGTTATTAATGAAAAATGCAAAGCGCGACTAATCGGTCGAATTCTACTAAAGGGGGTATTCTAGTGTAGAGACACGAATTTCGGACGTGTCTTCGAGCTCCATAAAAATAAAACATAGAATATTTTTACTATCCATTATATCATCATTGCTTCATCTATCTTTTAATAATAAAACAAGAGCTGAACGAAGAAAAAATATGCATAACTAGGATAGCTAATAGCTGATGATGTGAGAGGGTTCAAAAAATGTTGTGCCATGGCGTACACGATTCCAGTCCTTCTGGGTATCAAAAACAAAAAAAAACGAACGGATTCTCAATCAGTAAAGATGCCGCTATCGCATGAACCTCGTACAAGTCAAATTTTTTTTTTTTTGACGAAATGGCGGCCGTTTGAAAACCAAAATGCGGCTTAAAACGTATTTTGCTACGTTTTCCGATTTTTAAAAAAATAGTAAAATTTTTAAAATATCATTTTTTAGGGATTCATGCGATAGAGAGATGCCTGTAGATTGTATCCATATTAATTTGACATGAATTGGTTCAGTAGAACTTGAGATATCGTGTACGCCAGTTTGAAAAAAGTTTAAATTTCATTGTTATGGCCGTACCAGATTAGATAGTGCATCACTAAAATGACTCTAACTCGATAAAAAATAGGATTTGATAAGTCCTTTCTAAGGTATATTCTTGAATGCCTAAACTACAGAAATATGAAGGAAAAAAATTGATTTTTTTCAAATTTCTAGAGTAGATACTGCTTTGACGTAGAATTAAGATGAAATTGTGTGAACAAACATCGAATCAACGCCTCTGCGAAGCCACTGTGATTGAGTCTTATAAATAAGCGAATTGGAGAAAAAAAAGGCTTAGAGAATTTCCATTAATTATTTTTAATTCTAAAAAACGGATTCTCGCTTAACGCACATGAAACACGAAATTTGACACAAATTGTGTGAAATCCAGATATACAGAAATACAGGGCCCAAGCGAAGAAACATTCAAATCCGAACACTGCACAATACATACATAGATGTTTTCACAAATTCGCAAATACCTTCAAAATATCTTCACAAAATTAGGTGTACAGTAAATCAGTTATACTGAGCGGCGTTGGAGTTATACTGAGAATAATCTGAGTTTATGTCGTAAAAACAACTAGATGAAGTTTGCGTTCAGGGAATCATAACATTGAAATCATGGTTATAACAGATTTCAAAGTGTCAAACGGGGGTCTTCGTAGCCACTTGGTTACGCGTTCGCTTACCAAGCGATCGATCGTGGGTTCAAACTCAGGGCCCCCAATTAACCATCTTTGTGTTGTTATAGAATAACTACGTCCACGCAACCATCATCAGCGATGGAAATCGACCCACGGTGGAACAAAGATCGATTCATCCACACAACTGCTCTGCTCTGCAAGAAACATCGGGCTGCTGTTCTATAAAATAACCAAATAATGATCCATATCAACTGTCTCCGCTGTCTGGTCTGCTGAACAATGGAAGAACAGAAAGAATACCCTTACGCCTAAATGGCTACTACTGTGTAATTTACCATAATGTAATGGAACAGAAAACTTAACGCCTAAATGGCTACTACTAACTACTGTGTAATTTACAATTTATAGAAACATAAACATACCTACATGTACACGATTAAAACCCGGCTCTGTTACAGCTAAAATGCTATGAGCCTAATAAATGAATAAATGGGATAAAAGAAAGCGTCAAAGCGTTGAACATATTTTTTTAATCGGTTGAAAAAAGATATTTAATTCTGTCATTGATTCCAACAAATTGCTCCAACTTGATTTTAATAACCTGTTGATAATTCTCGCGTAACTTTTGAAAAGGTCCTAAGTAACAAAAGTAAACAAATCGAGTTAATGGATGCATACTATTAGTGCTCAATCATTGAATGCAATGCGAAAACAATCGTTCAAGTATCTATCCTTTTCACCTTTTTATTACCGATACAAAAAATGTCCAATGTACAGATTCGAATTTTAAGCACTCGACTATTACTTCGGACGCCACTTTCCTCTGACGCTCGATACGTCCGAAGTAACAGAGCAATCAAAACAACACGAAGTCGCACTTCGGACATTTTGAGTGTTTGTTATTTTCGGGTGTTGATATAGTTTTTAGTGCAATTCAACGAGTTATAACAATAATGATCTGCTTTTGGCACGAAATGCAAGTATTTGAAGCGTTGTTCAGTAGTTATTTGCAAATTGTCATCGTACAACGTAATTTGTCCAATGTACGAAGCGGTCAGTCAAAACGTCCAATATAACATTTTTCGCTCGGAGGTTTCAATATCAAACTAAAATCACATAACAACAGTTACGATTGGTTTTGCGGAGTTATTATTAACTGCTAGTGGTAAAAGTAGTGATGAAGATCGATTCCTTTTGAAACAATTCGCGGAACAATGTTCCGATTCTTAACTTCGTTTTTCTCGAGTTGATGTGAATGTTACATAGGACCTTTTCAAAAATTACGCTAGAATTCGATAACTCATAGATTTTAGATCGATTTTAATCGTGTACATGTTACATGTTTTATCGTATCTATAAATTGAGGGACTCAAAATGAAAGGGGTGTAAGTGACATCCTCGATTTCTCTACATCGACACTCTCTTTTGGCCATAACTTAGCTGCAAACACATTCCCAGCTGTATTTGACTATCCGGAAGATAGGTCAGAACCTCATCTATCGGATTCTATAGCAAACTCAAATTGAAACGTTTTCGCAGTTGAGTTAATAACTGAAGAGAATCAATCAAGTCACTTACACCCCTTTCCTTCTGAGCCCCTCAATTGTACATTAAACAGTAGCCATTTAGACATTTATATTCTTCCATTGTTCAGATAGACCACCGGACAGCGGAGACAGTTGATATGAGCATTGTTGTTTTATTAATAGCAAAACAGCCCGATGTATCTTGGATCGATCTCCATCGCTGATGATTGTTGCGTGGACGTGGTTATTCTATAACAACACAAAGATGGTCAATTGCGAGCCCTGAGTGCTGAACTCACGAT
This sequence comes from Toxorhynchites rutilus septentrionalis, assembly GCF_029784135.1. Classification (NCBI taxonomy): domain Eukaryota; kingdom Metazoa; phylum Arthropoda; class Insecta; order Diptera; family Culicidae; genus Toxorhynchites; species Toxorhynchites rutilus. The sequence goes on from NC_073745.1 coordinate 67,066,240, forward strand.
CGATGTTTTGTGAAATAGCGAAATTTGTGCGATAACGAATTTGAATGGAATAAGATAAATAGGTTCCTGCTGTTGACCGAAATGTGACATTATAAATTCATCGTGCGTGTGGCTCAAAATTGGAGCGCATAATGTCAACTTGTCAACGGTTCAACAGTACTGATTTTGGTGGAGAAAAAAAATGTTGTCATTAGTTATGAGAAAAATTAAATATATTAGGCTGTCAAAAAAGTCCTGCGGTATTTTTTTTAATTTTCATTTGCTCATAAAATTAGTTACAATCATTTGTTTTAAGTCAAATATGCGCCGTTTTGTTCGATGATTTGTTCCCAACGAGATGCCAACTTCATAATACCCCTGTTATAGAAGCTCGCTTCCTTATTGGCAAAAAACTCGGATAGCCAATTTTCACAGGCTTCTTTTGTGGCTAACTTCTGACTACCTAGCTCGTTCGCCATGGACAAAAATAGGTGGTAGTCACTTGGTGCAAGGTCCGGACTATACGGCGGATGCAAAAGAACCTCCCATCCGAGCTCCCGGAGCTTCTGGCGCGTCACCAAAGAAGTGTGTGGCCTGGCGTTGTCCTAATGGAAGACAATGCGGCCTCTGTTTATCAAAGATGGCCTCTTCTTCATGAGTGCTACCTTCAAGCGGTCCAGTTGTTGGCAGTACAGGTCCGAATTGAGCGTTTGGCCATAGGGAAGCAGGTCATAATAGATTATTCCTTGACAATCCCACCAAACACACAGCAGAACCTTCCTGGCCGTTAATGAGGGCTTGGCCACCGTCTGAGCCGCTTCAGCGGGCTTCGACCACGACCGTTTGCGCTTCACGTTGTCGTAAGTGACCCACTTTTCATCGCCAGTCACCATCCGCTTCAGAAACGGGTCGATTTTGTTGCGATTCAGCAGCGATTCACATGCGTCGATACGGTCAAAGATGTTTTTTTGCGTCAACGTATGTGGCACCCATACATCGAGCTTCTTTGTGAATCCAAGCTTCTTCAAATGGTTAATAACGGTTTGATGACCTATCCCCAGCTCTTGGCCGATGCTACGGCTGCTACTATGCCGGTCTTTCTCGGCTAATTCAGCGATTTTGTCGCAATTTTCGACGACAGGCCTTCCGGAGCGTGGTGCATCTTCGACGACCTCTACACCAGAACGAAAACGTTGAAACCATCGTTGTGCGGTGGAAATGGAAACTGTATCGGGTCCATAAACTGCACAAATTTTATTGGCAGCTTGAGATGCATTTTTGCCTTTGTCATAGTAGTACTGTAAAATATGTCGGATTTTCTCTTTATTTTGCTCCATATTTGCGACACTATAACTCACGAACGACTTAACCAAACAAAACACTGTCAAGGACTATATTATAGCGCGGAAAAATACCTTTCCAACAAGCTATAGTATGACTCGATACAATGAATACAACTAGAACTACGCGCTTACAACGACACCTCGCGGAAATACTGCAGGACTTTTTTGACAGCCTAATATATGTTTCCCGGCGAACGGCGAAAACTAAGTAAAGAACGAACTAAAAACGAACATGGCCCATATAATGAACAATTCGATTGATGGCACATTTTCTCTTTTTAATAATTTTTATCCAGAAATCAATCGTTTTACTACACAGTGCCCCGGCAATTCCACCATTTTCTAATCTCTCTCGGGAGGATCAAATCTGCACACGAAGCTCCACGTTCCATGCCATGCCAACACCACCACCCAACCACCTGGAGGCGGATAACGAACGCCAAGTTTCAGTACACAGCCTCGAAACAAATGTCGAAAGAAAGTCACACGCTTCCAAAGTCCCCGCTGAGGCACGACAAGGGTATGTAGTATCAGTGTCCACCCCTTGCTGGCTGTCGTCGGCCACCGAGCAAACGGGCCGCCAAGTTACTTCCCCTTAATTTCAAAATCTGATTTGGAAAATAAATAATCGCTTATGTGTGTCTCCTGTGTGCGAGTGCGCACAGCTTCTACCACCCCGACCATATCCCCGCGATGGGTCCGAACGATGACGGCGTGTGTACATAGATATGGAAGACATGATGCCACTACTGGCGCGCCAGGAAGATCAGCGAAGGATACAGAGAGAGAAAAAAAACAACACAACAGCATCAACGCATTAGAACTTGTTTGTGCCTCTCCCCTGTTCCGGCAGGAATCCTGTCCGCACCCCTCGAGTTTTCCACTGCTCTCTGCGATAAACTAGCTGTGGCAGCAGCAGATCCTTGCACAAGGACGACGGTAGGCTACACAAATCACTGCGCCTTGCAATTTCATTCCACGTTGTGCCGTCGCACCGAGCAGTTTGTAGTGAGAGCAATTGTATGGTTTTATATCCTAGTATTTGTCAAAATTTCGTAAGTTCATAAAAGTATTGTGTATATTTCGAAGATTTTCAACAGATCGAAAGCATCCAGTTTAAAAATATTGGAAAACGGCAATTCAATCCGGAAGAAAACCAGTGAACCCAATCGAAACCCGTGAAATCCTCCCAGTGAAAAGAACCATTAAACATTTTAATTGATTGCATTGTCAACAGAGCAACGAGAGGTTGTCCTTTTCCCCCCTCAAATCTGTCGACGAATTAGCAACAAAAATATAAACATCAAACGAATCGCCAAAGCCGGAAGAAGATCCCTGCTCGGAGACAGTGAAACCACAGCTCTCGAGCGACTCGAAGTGCCCGGAAAGGGGGAAGAAAGATTTTAAGAGTCTTCTAATAGCCTGTGGAAAATTGATATCCGTTCGTCTCGTCCGTACATTGTCATTCGGGTGTTATTTTAACGGCAGGACAAATAGAGAGTCCTTGAAGAGGACGAAGACGTACGGAGTGGGGGAAATAAGTGATGGCCAGGTATAAAACGAGGTACGAGAACGCAACGGACCCCGCCAGGCAGACGCAAACAATGTTGGACTGGGACATTGACATGTAAGTAGATTATTGTTTATTTTCGTATTCGCGGGGTGTTATATCAATTAGGTGAAGTGTGTGATTTCTGTTTGGATTAGGGAGCGAAAAGGTAAGCAAAACACTCTGACACTTTCGGGGCCGGCAGATGCAATGTAATTCATCAATCAAAGCAACGAACTCATTAAAGTCTCACGCCAGTATATAATTAAAAACATGATCTAACATGGTGGCAAGCTAAACGTTCTCATAGAAGAATCCCTTTTAGTTCATTTACTAACAACTTAACTTTTTTTCGAATGTATTCAATTTAATACTTTTTATATACGCATTCTCAAATGAAATTTCACAGTAGCTGTTTTTTTAACCTGTTTTTTCATGTCAACTTTTAAGAAATGCAACGATTTCGTGACATTTGCGACGGTTGCAGAAAAATTCTTCATTTCTTACATTTACAGTATTAAAAAATCCCCGATTCCATAATAATGTCAATCCATCCGGCCGATTCAATCACAACATCAAACTTCTACTTAACAAAACAGTTTGATTAGAAATAGCAACTGTATCATTTTCAATAACACGGAATTTTTTCGGAGATGTATTCCACCCACAATTTCGCTAGAAATATTATAGAAACAATTCCAAAAAGAATTGACCAAAATCGGTCAACTCTCCTCTCTGATATAATTAATTAATTGTACGAATGGTGGCTTTCCAATATGACTTTTTCTTCAATACACAATAAATTTCATTTGAGACTATTTCAATAAAGACACACTTTTACTGACCTTTCTTTTAAACGCATAATTTGAAAACTTTTTGCAGCGCTCGTATTAATCTTATATTACCGTACCATGTAAATTATACAAATGCTTACCAGTATTTGTGAGTCCGCTCATTTAATGTAATAAATCGGGATGACAAAAAATTAGCTAAAAATCAATTTTGGGTGTAAAAAAAAATACATTTGGCACTAGAAATGATCCTGCCAGATTTTAATGGTCCTGCCAGGTCTGAGTTACAGGGTGTTCGAAGTAAAGGCAGCAAAAAGAAAATTCACTACATTTTATAGTTTTTTTTGCTATCGACGAAAGCACAAGCCCGGCAGCGTGTTGATTGACCGTAACAACCAGGGTAAGTGACCCAATTATGGAGGAGATATGTCACCAACTGGCAGAAATTTGCAAATAAATACTCTATTTTAATACAAAAGTATACAAAAGTATTCTGTTTCTAGCAGTTTGAACTCTGTTTTTGAAGATTTCCACTGATATTTTGATGATTAATTAACTAAATTGTATAAAAAACATTTTTGATAAAGCCACTTCCATGTACCCATTATGGTAATAGTGTTCCTTGAGATTCGTAATAAGTGTACCTATTATGGTAATAGTCGGTGTCACATGGAAATAGCATTAATAGGTTTTAAATAATACTTCAATAATAATTTTTAAATAAAACTGTACCTCTAAATCTTATTCCTAGTATACAATACTATGTCGCTGATTCTACACTCGACAAAAATTATGGGAACGGAACGCGAAGTTGGAGTTTTCAAGTGATTCTAGAAACGCTGTAACTTTGTGAAAAACCAACGCATAAAGACGGGAAATACATCATTTTAAAGCTTCATTTAAAGATCAAGTCAAGTTTTGAGATATAATACTTGAATGCTTCTATCTTTTTGTGTATAGGTGTAGTGGATAACAATACTGGAAAGAAAAAAAATCGATATTTCTGTTTTTTTAAAGATTTTGAAGATTAAAACAGTGTTTTAATAACCATGTCAATAGTAAATTCAATTAACCTTATCAATCAGCATTCATTTGATTCCAAGAATGATCCTGTAGGTCATTTTACTACAGGAAAAAGTTTCGATAGAATGAAAAATTATCTTTTTTCTAATGAATACTTTTTCAATTATGCGATTATTCCCAAATCAGAAGACAGTTTTGAAATTTCCAATAAATTCAGTACAAGACTCGTTATTATTCATTATTCGGCAATTTTTGCCTGATTTTTGCTTTTGCTTTGATCGATTCTCTTAATTGACTTTCTCTTACGATAACCATGGCCATGTTGAAATTCATGAATTCAGACAGATTTTGTGCAACATAATTTCAATATGCAAGAACATCAACCAATCATTTGTATTCAAAATTTAAAAAATTAAGAATTTCCGGGATGATAATCTGAGAGAGGGTACACTTATTTAACTACAAATCAAAAAAGAATTAACAAGCATTACAAGTTCCAGTTATATTTATTTATTATTCACCATCTTCGACAACGTCGTACAGACTGTTTACTTATATAAAAAATTAATTTAAATTTCTTATTCTAACACTAAATACATTTTTGGTCAAAGTAAAATCAAACTCCTCACAAACATCATTAAACGATCGCAAACACAAACAAAAACAATTATTAAAACCATAGATCGTTCTGTGGAAAGGTATTAGAAACAATGGAGAATTCTGAAATCGGCGAGGAGGAATATTCCACGGAACCTGCTGTAGCAGTTCGGGGCAATCCACGTTGTCTGTTATGAGGTCGAAGATGAAAAGTCGTTGTAGTTTCTTACGCCTGTCAGATAGGGTTTCCAAATTGATCAGCTTGCAGCGGTCAGGATAGCTGGGAAGGTTGACTGGGTCATTCCATGGGAGCTGACGCAAGGCAAACCGCATGAAACTTCTCTGAATCCGCTCTATTGCAAGCATTTGCGTAACTTGGAATGGAGACCAAACCGGAGAAGCATATTCCAAAATACTGCGAACCAGTGAGCAGTACAGCGTTTTGAGGCAATACACATCGGTGAAACCTGAGGCATGACGACGAATGAAACCAAGTACAGTGTATGCTTTAGCGGTTGCGATACTTATGTGCTCGTTAAACTTCAATTTAGAGTCGATCGTTACTCCCAGATCACAAATCGAATTCACACGTTCCAGAGAATCCAATCCCATATCATAATGATGACTAATGAAGTTTTTGCAGCGAGTGTATGATATTGCTTTACATTTCTTACTGTTTACGCGCATACCGTTGTCACCGCACCAGATCAGTAGACGATTTATATCCTCTTGTATTGTGTCACAATCGCTGATGGATGTAATCACGCGGAAAATTTTTAAATCATCGGCGAAACCAAGTTTGGATGACGATTATGATTTATGATTTATCTTCTGTTAATGAAAAATCACTGTTTTCTTATATCCGGTATCCAACCCGATACCAAATAGTCACCGGATAGGCAGGATACCGAATATCCGTTTCATCTCTAGATCAGACTGTTGTTGAGTGCTTCCCGGTTGGAAAATAACTGCCTGCTCCTCGTTGCTAGGCCTCTCTGCTAGCTGACAAGAGAATCACAAAGGCGTGAGGGTTGTGATGCAGTTTTCGCTTCTCTTCAGGAACTGGACAAAGGATATTAACACATTCACCTAAGATTCAGTTTTCAACAGAGTGGATCAAACAAATATGCTTCGGTCGGGCACGCATGGTGCTATTTCACTACACTTCTGAGAGCTCAAAAGCGCCCTATTATATGCAATTGCACAGCGTGAAAACGTGAGTTACAACCATAATAGCATAACAACCATTACATAACAACGTTCAACCAAAATAGGAACAGGACAGCGTATAATTTGGTCGAATCACAACATCAAGAAGGTTGTAATGTATGCGTCTACACTGTGCTTGCATCAAAACAGCCACTTCACAACCTAAAAATCTCATTATTTTGACCGCATATTCCTTAGAAAAATGCTAAGAAGCAAGCATCAATTGGACATACTATTTTCAAATTATTTTTTGACGTAGGACTACGTCTTTCATTTCTATACCGGAGTGTAAAATCAAAGTTTCGAAAACGAAAGCGTTACGCCGGAGACCGAGATTTTGAGTGTTAATAGCTCCTAAACAACTGAACGAAATGGTATGATAAACACTTCATTCGAAAGATAAAATGTCTACGCGTTCTATACGTGTTACTTTCTGATCCAAAAACTTGTTTCAATAGTCTTAAATTTGCTTTCAAAATAGGCTATTGAAATCACTAATCGGTATATAAGCGAGCGCCGCTTGGAATTCCACTCAGTTCTAATTGAACAGCGATTGGAGCATGTTGTCGCTGTTGTGGTGAAGCTCTTCATTTATCATGAAAGCGCGGATGAACGGTGTCACCAAGAGCTTGTTTGTGCACCTTAGGCCAGAAGGGAATCCATCAGGAGGAGAGTGATGCTACAAACGGTTCCCCGGGAAGATCTCGAAGCAACCGCTACACACACACACATACACGCACGGAATTCTTTCCGTTTGGATCGAGAAAGATCCGGAAAATAATCTGCCAGTTCCTCTAGGAATTTAAAAATACATTCATGTGAAAGAGTTTATTTGAATGTTTCCTATCCATGTAACACTGTGACCAAATATGTTTCAATCAATTGCTATTAACAGATGGTTATCGAGTTAGCATTAACCACTGGTGGGCTTCCAGTATCGAGGAAAATGTGGAAATATCTAATCGTTACTGAAAATAATCTGCCAGTTCCTCTGGGAATTTAAAATTACATTCATATGAAAGAGTTTATTTTAATGTTTTCTATCCATGTAACACTGTGACCAAATACATTAGGTTTTGTGATTTTTCAATCAATCGCAATCAACAGGATAGCTTCTGGAGATTATTCTTCCCCATCAGTAGCATATTTCCGTATCCAATATTGGATGCATAAGACCTTGTGCCTCCAACGTAACGCTCTCGTTTTCGAAGTTCTCCAAATATTCATTCATTCAGAATGAATTCAGATTCAACTTCATACAAATGATCTCTAAATCAACGATAGTCCTACGTCACCCTTGCGGTTATACCATTTTTTGCATGGAATCAAGTATCAAAATCGACAAAAAAAAGAGATTTCTGATGTTTAAAAATCGTATTAGAGCCTTCAAAAATAAGATATGTTTTCTAAACTAGTAAAAAACTCACATAATAGGTACTATTGCGATGATAGTTACATCTGCCCTAATCATACGCCATTTTAGTTTTGTCGATTCTATGCTGGTAAATATCCCAAACATTGTGCGACCAATTGTCGAAAATGTCAACAATATAGCATAATGGGATTTTCTTTAAATTGACAACAAGCTATCGAACAAACCAGTCCATATGTGAGGTAAATTTTGGCCATTCCAACTATGCTAAATAAAGTGTTCAAGTAAACGTAAATATTCTGAATATGAACGGTTCTGATTATTTTCAGAAATAATATTTTTTTATTTTTGTTAACACAGTATTTGTTAATTTATCCTAGAACGTGCATTCATTTGCCAACAACTTTGCCGAACATGATATTTGAATTGGACAGCTTTAGCTTTCGAGCTATTTATTTTTAATGCTCAATAATAGTGGACAAAGCTCTTTTAAAGTTTTTGCATCAAATTAAAACTGATCCTTTGATAACCAAAATTGAAGTTTTATGTAGCTGGAGCCGCAAGTGCAAGATTTAGAAATCGTAGAAACCGGTTACCGGCGTGGAATTATCCTATTGATAAAAATATGTTTCTCACAAAATTTATTCAAAATATTTTCATTTAGTGTCAATTTATGTCAGTTTGACAAAGCTATTATCCTAAGATTATAAAGACATTATGAAGATGCAATTACGCTGAAGGCGATCCATGCGGTAGATCAAAATTTGCACAACTGGTATCTGTAATGTTGTTTTCCAAGGCCTCTGTTCGTGACCGATAGTTCAAACGAAGAACAAGTGTCTTATAAAATAGTTTCCATGCCAAATAATCCATCCTAAAAAAATATAAGGGTTCAAGACCCGACCGCATATCTATCTATCTATATATATATGAAAATGGATTTCTGTCTGTCTGTCTGTCTGTCTGTCTGATTCTCATGGACTCAGAAACTACTGAACCGATCGACATGAAACTTGGTATGTAGGGGTTTTTGGGACCGGGGAAGGTTTTCATGATATTTTGAGACCCCTCTCCCCTCTCTAAGGGGGGCTGCCATACAAATGAAACACAAATTTCTGCATTATTCGAGAATTAATCAAGCAAACGAAACCAAATTTAGCATGTGAAGGTTTTAAGGTGCAATAAATGGTGGTTAGACACTCCACCTCTCTCTCTAAGGGGGGGCTGTGACACAAATGAAAAACAAATTTCTGCATAACTCGAAAACTAATCAAGAAAATGGAGCCAAATTTGGCAAGTGAAGATTTTAAAGGCACGAAACGTTTCTATGGTGAATGGACACTCCTCCCCTCTCTCTCTGAGGGGACAAGAGAGGAGAGGTCTGTCTTTATTCTATCAAATTTTTTGTTAAAACATTTATTCCATGTAACTGAGAAAAATGTTATTTGCAAGTGGATGAAAAATCTTGAACGAGAATTGTGACTGAAAATAATCTGGTATTATAATGGTGAGTTTTGGTAGAAGTACTAGGATTTTTTTAGTAAAAGGTAAATTCAACGGGGTCGATTGGAAGATCAATTTATGTACAGTTCTGCGATTGGACTAATGAACTTGCGTTAGTAAGAAAACGTGAATATTTGAAGGTATTGATAACTAAAAGAAATTTTGGGCAGGACGAAGTTTGCCGGGTCAGCTAGTATTAGATATTATCTTAGAAGGAACCGGTATTTAATTAACACGTCGATTAACACGTGGGTACATCTTTTTTTATCGTAAGAGGGTATTTCTGCTCGAAAGCAGTACAATTTCTGCGAAAAAAAATAAATAAATTTCTACCTTTATCATCATATTTCATACTGCCAGTCTCGGGTAACTGACGCGGCCTGAATGGGAAGCTTGGTGTCAGACGACTGACGTGGCAGTCAACGTGTTAATAACTTTTTAGTGAAAATGGTTGCTGAACCTACAACTACCGATGGGTTGCGCGGTTTGACCGTGACATTCGAAAAAATCAATTGATTTTTTCGATTTTATGACGTAGGACTACGTCTTTGATTTCTACATAGGGGAGTTACTCTACGAAACATGTAATGAAAAATTAAGGAATTTAAAATGCATATTACGCACAGTCGTCATTCCGATATACACTATGAAAGTACGAGAATTTTGTTTTATGTAAACGTACCGTGCTTGCGAGAACCGGTTTATTTTTTTTTTTCTTATGTCGGTACGCCGCACATCTGTCAGATTTTATCGCTATCCGATCCTTAGTGTCTGCCTGTACGTCGCAAGCGGATGGAAATATGGGCCGACAATTCTTGGACTTTGAATGATGATAACGTGCCATCGCACCGAGTCCCAACAGTTTTTTTTTTTTTTACATTTTCGGTTGAGACGCAACTTAGGTCAACTTAGGAGCGAATCAAATTATCACACACAGAATTGTCAGATGAGAAACATGTTTTTACATACACTTTACAGCTTTCTAGGGCCCTTCAAAGATCCCTACTCCATCGTCTGGTTTCCTTATTCGTTTATACATTTGTTTCGAGACGGACAAGGTCGACACGTACACGTACACGAATGTGGAATTATTCTACATTTGCCGATAGCAAGCACTAATCAGAATCAAAGGAGTGGAGATGACGACACTCTATTTTCCCCAATGTCTAGACGTGTTTCGTCGTTGAACGACTTGGAATATTGATAGAGATTTTATTAGGTTGCTGTCTAATCACATCGTCCATCATGTAGGATATGATATTGCATTTCTTCAAATCCACTTGTCTATTCCCCTTTTCCTTGCCTATAAATAATCAATATCCAGTCATAAATTATCTAATCTGCATATTGGTGATATAACTATTAACTCTTATCACAGGGAATATTTCACCGAGGCAACCTAGATATTTAAACTTGAATTTAAGTATAAGATGATGGCTTCTTATCGAGTAATTATAGAGTAATTTCTATAGGAACCGTTATATGAAGAGTGATTTTTCTAGGGCCGCTATTTCGGATTTCTGAACAGTTACAGAAACTCAATTCAAATGCAATGGTCTTCAAAATTTAGTTTTTGTTCGTGCCTCTAGGCACAGAGCCTTCTACTTTTGTTCTTTGACCCTCAGCCTTAATAAAGACTACTTACTGTTAGCTGGCTTGAATGCTGGAATTGAGTGAACTCGAAAATCGCAATTTAAATTTTAGCATTTGCTGACAGCTTAAAATCTTAAAATGCTGTATAAAGAAGGTGTTTCGATATTTGTTTTCTTTACAAAGTTGCAGCGAGGAACATTTTTTAAATATTTTTTAAAATATATTTGAGTTAGTACACTGCGTTCTTTTTTTACGCGATTGATAATAGTTATAGTAATAGTAATAGTAATAGTAATAGTAATAGTAATAATAATAGTAATAGTAATAGTAATAATAATAGTAATAGTAATAGTAATAGTAATAGTAATAGTAATAGTAATAGTAATAGTAATAGTAATAGTAATAGTAATAGTAATAGTAATAGTAATAGTAATAGTAATAGTAATAGTAACAGTAACAGTAACAGTAACAGTAACAGTAACAGTAACAGTAACAGTAACAGTAACAGTAACAGTAACAGTAACAGTAACAGTAACAGTAACAGTAACAGTAACAGTAACAGTAACAGTAACAGTAACAGTAACAGTAACAGTAACAGTAACAGTAACAGTAACAGTAACAGTAACAGTAACAGTAACAGTAACAGTAACAGTAACAGTAACAGTAACAGTAACAGTAACAGTAACAGTAACAGTAACAGTAACAGTAACAGTAACAGTAACAGTAACAGTAACAGTAACAGTAACAGTAACAGTAACAGTAACAGTAACAGTAACAGTAACAGTAATTATTAAAGAAAAATAATTATTAAATACCGCTAGATTATCAGTAATAACAAGCTTTGCCAGTAACACCGACTGAGTGTATCCTATGGCTTACCTTCCCTACTAACACATCACTGAATTCCCGTGACATTTATGAGAGGTCGTAGAGTTCTCTGCATCTCTCTTAAGTAAATGTTGAACTAACATTCCTTCCCTTTTCCTTAGCAGTTGCAAGGACGTGGCCAGGACAATTCTTAACTGTTGGAGAAAACATGTCTTCATCTAAGAGATATTACTAATCATCAGCAACGGATGGAGGCTAGTTTTTAACATAACAGTTCTGAATTTGTACCACCTACGATATTGTGCAACTTTCTCAATGCTAATGCTAATGCTAATGAATTCTTTTTTTACGCGATTGATGCGTGCGAACAAAATAAAAATCCCGAATCTCTAATTCGCAAAAAAAATCCAAATTTCAATATGTTTTATAGTATTTCAATTTTAGATGAAATTTTTTTTTGATGAAATTTTCTTTTCACATTTCATTTGACAATAGTTTACTGCTTATGAAAAACCCGGTGTATAGCCAAACTGAAATGCTCAATGCTTCTGGTAGGCAAATATGCTTGAAAACTTTGATTGCGTTTTTCTCAGTTGCTGATTTTGGAACATGGGACAACTATGCGTAGAACGGCAGTTAGTGAGATGTGTATTTTTTTCAAATTTCTATCTCGAAACTTTGAGGATGGCGTGAAATAAACGAAAAAGTACGTTTTTCACTATAGATCCTATGTTAAGCCACATAATGGTTCAAAAAAAAAACGCCAAAATTTCTTATTCAATATTGGCCATACAGCTAGTGATTTGGTATGGGGGCACTTTTTACTCCCTTACCCGGCCAGGCCCTTTGTGCCTCAAATATGCAAAACATAGTTTACTAGTGAAGTAACCCGAATTTCAAACTATACCTAATTGAACATTACTTTTCTCCTCTTTGTCTTCAGCTTCAACCTGGACATTGGTGATCAAGCATTGGACATTGGATCCCTCATATCGGACGACTCCATATTCGGCACATTGTTTCAATCCGGCGACATAAACGAGCACCTGGAGCAAACATCATTCTCATCATCGTCCTTGTCGTCATCGCCGTCGTCGTCGTCAGACTTTGGGACCACAGCATCACTAACGACTTACCCTTCGTCACCGTCGCCATTGCTGTTTCAATTGGACACGTTTACCCAGCAGCAGCACCAACAACCGACAGTGCTGAAACCGCACAAATGCACGTAAGTTTTCCTCCACATTCACTCGAAACAGGGATGCCTCTTGGTACGCATAGTTTCAAGTCTCAATTCCACACACACACACACACACACACACACACACACACACACAATGGATTAGGATATTACTTACAAACGATTTGAAGTTGATAAATACCATTAATGCCGACTGGGATGGTTGGGTTGTAATTATTTGCTTTGCAACCGATTCCTGAGGATTAACTACTCACGGAGGAAGGCTGGCATGGCTGGCTCGATGGAGGGCCTCACACCCCACACCCGCTCTACTGTACGATTGGCACATTAAAGTTTCAAAACTGGTGCACACAATGAGCGGATGTTATTCAGTTAAAATTCAACAATGTTATAACTTTCCATCAATAGTCGGGCTTTGCTTACCCAATCGGCACGGGAAAACAATGGAAGAAATCGATTACGAACCAAGTTTTCTTCCCGGTTCATTAAAATTTTATCCGATCCTATGAGTAGAACAAATAGAGCCATGATTGGAAAAGTGCTCTACAAAGGAAGAAGTTTGCTGTTTCGAAAGAAAATACCCTTAACGAGATT